>NC_051861.1:88183877-88257969 GCF_015732765.1 Culex quinquefasciatus | reverse complement strand
GTTTTGTTTTGCTCAATTCATTGAATCAGCCCGGCTTGGATGCAGTGCAGTTTCGCTCTTTCTCTCTGGGTTTAGCTCTCTTTTTGGTTGTAGACTTTCGGACAATCCGATTTTCAGTCTATTCGGGGTGTGTTAAGCCTCGTCAAAAGTTTGGAACAGTTTCGCAACTGTTTGAAACACTCGCCACCGTTACTAACTTCCCAATTTCTGTCTCACTTGCAGGAAGAATCGACCAACTCTGACCAACGAGGCCTCACCCCTCGCTCGAAAACCGGCCCATCCGAAAAACTTGCCGGCCTGGGTCGTGTTTTTCTTTTCGCGAAGAGGATGAGTGTCTAAAATAAAACTCATCCCGGTGAGGAATTTTGCGCAGTTTTGCAAGCAAGTGCGTGTGTGTTTCTCGGGTGTAAGAATGAAAGTGAAGATTTTCTTTCCCAACGACCACCAAGTGTGAGTGAGTGAAGCAAATTGAGCTGAAATTCCGACTTTTCGGTCAACTTCCTGATTTTTGTGGTGCTCGAGAGGGGGGCGTTCAGACCCCAAACCCCTGTTGACGCAGTGTTTCAGCGAATCAAGGACAACGCGGGGAATATTCTGTGCAAGTGTGTTGGTGAGGAGTTTCTGCTGGTGCTTTTGTGTGCAAGTGTGTTGGTGGCGTCCGGGAACAGCTGATAAGTGAGCAGCGTTCTGTTTGACGGGAGGGGGGGGGAGGGTGTTCTATCTTGCTCTCTCTTTGGGATTAAGAGAGAGACTTGGATGTGGAGTGTGTGAAGAGATAGGAAGATTTGAAGGAATTGCCTCGAAGCTGTTTGGCGGGTGCTGTCTACAGTAATCAATCAGGTAGGAAGCGGGTATTGTTGTTAGTTTTGGATGAATGCATGAGTGATTGCTACTGTACTATCAGAGATCAGGAAAGATGAAGGGTTATCAGCAGCCGTATCATCGTCCAGATCGCTGGAGCGTAGCGGAGCTGGCACGATGACTTGCTCTGAGTTTTTCCATTGTTCTAAATTTAGGTTCAAAGCATCAATATCGAACTGAGTCAAAAATAGGTTCATGTCTATTCTTGGAACTACTTCAAACCAACCACTCGTAATCCGATAGTCGCCATGTGCGAGCCGAGTCGGTCGCGCCGACGATGAATTTTTTAACCCGTAACCGCATTTTTGAGATAGCGAAGTGACAGTGACAGTGTTGCAGTGTAAATTGTCAATCACTAAAATGATGCCAAATAATCTAAACCTCATCTCCACCTGACCATCTCGTCATCTCTCGGTTCAAAAGCCTCTCTTCCAGTCCCAATTAGCGCCACCTTATTATGGTCAAGTCTCGCAACTTTCACGCCCTCGAGCGGGGAGGTCCAGCTGGCGACGACGACTAGAAATTGGCACCTCCCTGTTGTGTTGTGTTTCGAGGGTTTTATGCACACAGTGCGATGTTGATTGCACTAATTGGCCAGCCGATCATCGCGCAGATTTCAGCAAAGATTTCCTCCTCAACCGAAACCAAATCCAGTTTATAGTGGTATCTGCAAAACTGTGCGAGCTCCATAAAATCAAACTTACAGGTTTACTTTTCGTGCAAAGTTTGGCTTACACTCAGTTGCGCTTAAAAAACTGATCTCGAGCGTTTGGTATGTCCACGCATCCTCCCTCCACTCTAGATTCTGTGAAACGTGATCCGTTCACAGAATTCTCTCTGCGATTAATGCAACGCGGTAGGCCTGGCCGCTCTTTTCATACAACCGAGTATACTTCTTTTCCTTTTTTTTTGCATAACAAGACGTGCCGAATTTCCGATGAGGAACCACAACCGATTTCCGAAACATTTCGTAACACGCTAGATTTTGGCGAGATTTCGCCCAAAAACAAACCCAATTAAGGCGCTCGGGTATGTTACGGCGCACACACGTCGTACACGGACATTTCCTTTAATGAAGGCTTTCACTACACACCCGGTGCAGGGTGGTGATTCCAAACGGGGTGCGGCTTTGAAAAACGAAAAAAAAAACTAACAATAACAGAAAAAAGGCCCCAACGAGAGGAAAATTGTCTCAGGTCCAAAACTGTTCGCAGTGGCAGCAGGCCGCGAAGAGAGCTTCGAACCCATTAGCCGTCATTATCGATTTCAAAATAGAAACCGTAAATAAATCGAAAACATTGTGCCATGCCAGAGCGGAGAGGTCGAAAATAAAAGCCTACTTTGGACGACACACACACACACAGTGGTAACGCGCGCAGAGAAGGGGGGAAAAGTCAGTGTGTTCTCGTTTCTTGGCTTTTGAAGAAAATCGAACGAAATCGAACGTGAATCGCCGGCCATGCGAACAGAAATCGATTGATTGTTGGCTGAGAATCGGTGTTAGTAGTGGCTGCGATGCAGAAAAAAAAGTCGATGAGTTAAAAATAAAATTGAAGCAAATAAACCTGCTGACTGTGGGAAATTGCTGCTTTTGGGGAAACTTTAGATACATTTTTTAAGACGTATGTATATGAAAAAAAGAAATATAAAATACTTTTTAATGTTTATGTGAATTATCAGTTTTTTTAAAACGAAAATTTGACTATTTTATACTATTTTTAAATTTCTCGATTTTTTCAAAAACAAGTTGCAAAAAAAGATGTTATCACCTAGTCGGGAATCCCAAGCATACTTGTTTGATAATTATTTTCAAGCTCTTGAATAATTTTGTAATTCACTAAATAATTGGAACTATTCCTTTTCAGTAACTTACTTAAAATTTAAGGTTCCTTTCTCTATTTCAATCTTTTTGAAATGAACTTGAGACATTAAAAATACTGATAAATATTGGGTGCATTTGACACAGATTTTCATAATATTTTATATGTTTCAAAAGATTTTTATATTTTTTATCTATCAAATGGGAGCTAACATTTTACTCAAAACAACAAAAAAGTTTAGTTTAAAAATTAATATAAAAACAGAGCTTAATTTATTTTAAACAATTATTTAAATTTAATTTAAACAATTATGGCAAGCGTAAAGTTTTGATTTTTTTCCACTTTGTCACATTGATTGAATAATAAGAAAAAGATTCTAATATAAATTTGGCAATATTATTTTTTGCGGCTAACATTTTTAGGCCGTTGCGTTGAAAAAATACACTGAAAAAAAATGCACGCCAATTCTATGAGATTTTACAACTTATTTCGCGATTATTTTTCGTTCAAATTTTTTGTGAAAATAGCCTAAAATGTGACAAAAAGACTCACGAAAATGCAGGATGGTATGTCCTTCCTAAAAAAATACAAAAATCATTTACTAAAACTGTTTTTTTGAAAAGTGATCTAAACGTCAAAATTTTAGAAAAAAAAATCGATAGTGAGAATCGATTCCCCAGACAATTTTACATAAAAGTCTCCATATTGATCATTGCCCTATGTCCAATCCTTGTAAAGATACAGCGGTTTTAAAAATAAAAATGTTGAAAAATAGGTTTTAGTAGTGTTTGGCAATTTCTATATGACAGACTTGATTTTTCAGTCTCGTAAATATTTTTACCGGAAAGCTCGTCCAATTTCCCATAAGTTTGTCTTGAACAGCGTTTCCTTAAAATTTAACTTTTAAACTAAAAAAATTAAAAATCTCATAGAATTGGCGAGCATTTTTATTTCATTGTATTTTTTTCAAAAAGCTCGTCTTTGACCACTTTTTGATACGATGCAACGGCTCCAAGATACAGCAATATTTAAATTACAAAATACAAAAAATATTGAAAACTTTTACGCCCTTCTCAAATCGTGCTTGCCGTTTCATTATGGCACATAACTTTTTTAACCAAGAGTGTGTCCTTTTCACACCTTATGTTAACTGTCATTTGAGTGAAAGGGATACACTATTGTTTACAAAAGTGTTGTGCCCTTTAGAAATTGTATGCTCCAAATGTCATTATCGTGTGCAACTGGCTCCATATACACAAAAATGGCTCGCAAAATGCCTCC
Organism: Culex quinquefasciatus; assembly: GCF_015732765.1. Classification (NCBI taxonomy): domain Eukaryota; kingdom Metazoa; phylum Arthropoda; class Insecta; order Diptera; family Culicidae; genus Culex; species Culex quinquefasciatus. The sequence goes on along the minus strand of NC_051861.1, from coordinate 88,254,007 downwards.
CCCCCTTCAAATTAAGTATAGTTAATTATCAAATATTCTCAAATATTCAATTTCATTAAAAAAAATAATGATGATAAATCACAAAATTTGAAGGCGGTTGCAATTATTTATTAAAGTTTTTGTCTCTCCCTCCTTCAATATCGGTTCGAAAAATACTTGAAGTATTCAATTTCAACAAAATTTGAAGTACAATTAGCTAAACAAAAGTTTAAATGCATTTCCCTGCGTTTATAAATAGTTTTAACATGTTTAAGCTCGTTTCAAAATATTTTCAGATTTAGTGAAAGTTTGTACGGAAATATATACTCAAAAACACTGAAATTTTTAAAATCCATTTACAACTTCACTAAGTTTGACACCCAAATATGAACATTGATTGTAATGAGGCAAAATGTTTACCAATGAGCAGTTCTCTACGAAATCGGTCTTTTTTCTTAAATATTAATTTTTGTATTTTTTAATCCGACTGAAACTTTTTTGGTGCCTTCGGTATGCCCAAAGAAGCCATTTTGCATCATTTGAAGAAATTTTTTGATCGATTTGGTGTCTTCGGCAAAGTTGTAGGTATGCATATGGACTACACTAAAAAAAATGATACACGGTAAAAAAAATTTGGTGATTTTTTATTTACCTTTTTGTCACTAAAACTAGATCTGCAAAAAAAACACTATTTTTAATTTTTTTTATATGTTTTAGAGGACATTAAATGACTACTTTTCAGAAATTTTCAGGCTGTGCAAAAAATCTTTGAGCGAGTTATGAATTTTTGAATCAATACAGATTTTTTCAAAAAATCGAAAAATTGGTCGCAAAAATTTTTCAACTTCATTTTTCGATGTAAAATCAAATTTTCAATGAAAAAGTACTTTAGTGAAATTTTGATAAAGTGCACCGTTTTCAAGTTAAATTCATTTTTAGGTGACTTTTTTGAAAATAGTCGCAGTTTTTTCATTTTTTTTAAATGAGTGAACATGTCTGCCCACCTTTGAAAAAAATATTGAGAAAATTTTCTATATTTTGCCTTTTCAAACTTTGTTGATACGACCCTTCGTTGCTGCGATATTGCCATGTAAAGGTTTAAAAACAGGAAAATTGATGTTTTCTAAGTCCCACCCAAACAACACACCCTTTTCTAATGTCGATATCTCAGCAACTAATGGTCCGATTTTCAATGTTAAACTATGAAACATTCGTGAAATTTTCCGATCTTTTCGAAAAAAATATTTTCAAAATTTTTAAACCAAGACTAACATTTTAAAAGGGCGTAATATTGAATGTTTGGCCCTTTTGAAATGTTAGTTTTGGTTTCAAAAAATTGAAAATATTTTTTTCGAAAAGATCGGAAAACGATCGAATGTTTCATATTTTAACATTGAAAATCGGACCATTAGTTGCCCTGGAGATGGAACCACACGTTGCCGTCGTTTCAGGGCTATTTGCCAAGATGGTTTCCGATGTTGATATATATCACACATTTATTTTATATTTATATACTTGTGTTGATAGAAATCACAGCTTTTATAATCTGTAAAATTACAAGATATTGAAATTTTTTATTCGAGTCTCAATATTCTTGTTCGTAAAATCTGTTAGAAACAGGTTTAAAACTGTTTGAAAATGGGGAGGAATAGTTAGTTTTTTTGTAACTTTTTCTAGGTTGTTTAATAATTCCAGACTTCAGTTATGTGTAAGCCAGTTTAGTAATGCTATCAGAATTTCTGATTTCAATTGAAGTGGTATACTAACCATTCTGAATTGTCAAAAAATCCATAGAGTCTCGATCAATCAATAATGAAATGATATCGGACAAAATTCGTCAATCTGTTGATCTAACGGTTTTCGGATTATGGTTGTATCGACCATTGTTGCGAATCGAGGATCTACTGGAGTTTTGACGACCAAACAGAGCCTAACATTTCAAAAGGACACATAGGTGTGAACAGGATTGTGTCTCTTTCACTCAAATGATAGTTTACATAAGGTATGATAGGGATACACTCTTGTTTGCAAAGCTTGTGTGCCCTAATGAAATAGAAGGCACGAAATAGTCGTATTAACAAAGAGTGTTCAACTTGTAAAATATGAACGTTTCATTAATGTTTATTGTTTTTGGAAGCAGCAAGACAGGTTTAACAAAAAGGTAAAGGAATGTTTGGCTTTGTAATTAAAATTTCGGGGATTTGAGATTCAAGTTACTTTCAGACAGTTTAGTTGAAGTTGTTGATTCAAGTTAGTTAGTTTTCTGAAATGAATAATTTTAACATAAATGATCAGTTAAATTAAAGTTAGTTGCAATGTACGACAAGACTACTGACGGACGCGACAGGACGAAGCCCAGAAAAAATGCCATTGACAAGTTAGTTTTTATCTTTCATTTTCCAGTAAATTTATTTGATTTCCTTTAAGTTTGAAATACATCATAGGTTCCCTTTGTATAAATCTCAAATTAATTTTAGATTAAATCATAATTTCATAGTTCCTTTATTCAGTTTTAGTTAGAAGGTAGATTAACGTAACTGCTCATGTCATCCAAGTTCTTACTACTCACACCTACACTAATTTTCTTTCACCTTCCCCCTCCCGATCCCCTATATCTTCCGGTGGTGTTCATTTGGTATGCAATACTAGTTCGGCCACTACCCTTTTTTCCACAAGAAACCGGACTTGGATTGACTTGAGGCCGCGTCCCCCACCTTGCTCCGTAAACCGAAAACGAAACGAAAATCGGACCATTAGTTGCTGAGATATCGACATTAGAAAATGGTGTGTTGTTTGGGTGGGACTTAGAAAACATCAATTTTCCTGTTTTTAAACCTTTGCATGGCAATATCTCAGCAACTGAGGGTCGTATCAACTAAGTTCAAAAGTGCAAAATATAGAGAATTTTCTCAGCTTTTCAAAAATATTTTTTTCAAAAGTGGGCAAACATGTGCACTCATTCAAAAAAAATAAAATCTTCGACTATTTTCAAAAAAGTCACCTAAAAATGGATTTAACTTGAAAACGGTGCACTTTATCAAAATTTCACTAAAGTACTTTTTGATTGCAAATTTTATTTTACATCGAAAAATGAAGTTGAAAAATTTTTGCGACCAATATTTCGATTTTTTTTTAAATCAGTATTGATTCAAAAATTCATAACTCGCTCAAAGATTTTTTGCACAACCTGGAAATTTCTGAAAAGTTGGCATTTGATGTCCTCTAAAACATATAAAAAAAATAAAAAAAATAAAATAGTGTTTTTTTGCAAATCAAGTTTTAGTGACAAAAAGTTAAATAAAAAATAACAAAAAAAAATTTACCGTGTATCATTTTTTTCCAGTGTAGTCCATATCCATACCTACAACTTTGCCGAAGACACCAAATCGATCAAAAAATTCCTTCAAAAGATACAGATTTTTGAATTTTCATACAACATTTTTGTATGGCCAGCTGCCAAATTTGCATGGAAAATTATATGGACAAACTAATGATGCAAAATGGCTTCTTTGGGCTTACCGAAGGCAAGTTTCAGTCGGATTAAAAAATACAAAAAAATCGAATGACCGAAATCTGAGAGAACTGCTCCAATTCGATGTAAAATTAAATAAATAAAGAGAGTTCATCATGTTTGAAAAAAAAAAACCTATTTTATATTTAAGTTTTTGGCAACACTTCTTTTTCCGTTTCCAAATTCGGCATCATCCAAAAATTTATTTTTGTATAAACTGTAATAATCCTCACTATTGAGCAATTCTCTGGCACTTAGGACAACGATAATTTTTTTTGTATATTATTAGGATGTAACTCTTTGTGTACCTTCTCTATGATCAAAGAAGACATTATGCATTAGTTCATCCATATAAATTTTCATAAAAATTTGTCAGCTGTCTATACATACAAAAGCTTCTAAAATATTCCCGATCAGACGGTAATAACTAAATTCATGCCATTTCAATAACTAATACTGTTAAAATAACAAAAAGTGTTATGGGATATTCTTGCAAAATAAATTTTTGCATAAGAGTTAAATAACAGTTTAAGTTATTATAACAAAATTTGTTATTGGTCTGATATTGGTTGAAAGCCAAAAAAAACTTTGGAATAACATTTTTTGTTATGGAAGAATAACTCCAACAGTTATTGGGATGATCAGATTAGTTGTTAAAATAACAAAAAATAACAACAAATATTTGTTCGAAAAATAACTGGAAATGTTATTAGTCTGTTATTACAATAACAATCCAATAACAAAAAAATCATAACGACGAATACCAAATCTTGTTATAAATAACTTATAACGTTATTGGCTTAGTACCTATTTTCGAATATCAAAAAATGTTATTCCCACGTTATTTCCGTCTGCTCGGGTTGCTACGCCTACGTCTTCAGAACGTTTTTTTTATAGGCAAGAAAATCGTGACGTAGCAAATGAATTCAAAGAACTCAGTATTCATTTTGTGAGTGCCATTTGAGTGGTTTGACAGGTGTCAAATCGGAACTTAGCATTTTTTTAATTTGAATTGGCTTCCGATTGCGGGAATCGTCATAACCCGAGTTTTTTTCCGTATTAGTGCCCGTGTGCTTGTCCGTGCTTCTAGCCGTGTTCGTGTACGTGCACCTGACCACGTATGTGCCTGTTCCTGGTCGTTCCCGTGGCCGTGCTCTAGGCCGTGTTCTTGTCCGGACTCCTGCCCGTGTTCGTGCCCGTGCTTCTGGCCGTTCTCGTGTCCCTGGCCGTGCAGGTGCCTGTTCCTGGCCATTCCCGTGGCCGTGTCCTTGTCGTATTCCTGGTCGTGTTTGTGTCCATGCGAAACGGAACAACCGGAACAAAATTATAATTTTAAATGATAAGTCCCGGAACTGACCCCTGTCAAAAAAGTTCATTCGGTTGTTTACCTTTGAGGTTAAGTTCCGAGCTTTTCTCCTTTATTGGTGTCTTCGGCAAAATTGTAGGTATTCTTAAGAACTCCTGAAAAAAGTTATGCCTCAAAAAATTACCTATTATTAAATTCGGATTTTTTACAAGAAAAAACTGAATTGTTTAGATCATCGATTTGGTCGAAATTCATTTGGTAGTGTTGCCATTTTTTCTAAAAAAATTCCCACACCCAAAGGAAAAATACATCTCAAAATCTGCAACAATGGATCTGCTGCAGAAAATGTCACATTTTATAACATTTTTTGCAGCAAGCCCGTAGATCATTTTTGCCCGCTTGTAAAAATTTCAGCTATCTGCAGTTCTCACCAATACATATAATGCTGGCCTGTCCCCGAGCAACACTCCAAAGAGAAGCATATGTTGGTGCTCTTTCACTCACGTTTCATCAAGCGTCCATGGCGCCGTGGTAGCGTGTCGGATCAATAACCAAGGAGTTGGTGGTTCAATTCTCGTTCTGCTAACTGTTTTTTTTTTTGTGAAATACTATCAAAAAGCCGTCGGTAATGTCGATAATTGTCGGTAACGGGCAAAAATGCCATACTCCTATATCGCAAAAAATGCATGAGGACAGATTTCATGCAGATTCTGATATACTTTCATGCCGCCATGCATCACAATCATGCGACTGCCAGTTGAGTGCAGATAACAGTTTTAATCTAGAGTTATCTTTTAAAAAGGTCCAATAAACAGCAATTGGTTTTTTTTTGCTATTTGGGTGTTTTTTTTATACTCCTGTCTTAAGGCGACAAAAAAATGGCTCTGTTTGCAACCACTGAAAAAATAACCCGCTTCAATCTCAAATATACCAACCAATCAACCTACAAATATTCACTACTTCCCTAGTCCGAAGTACAAACACCGACCTGCGATATTCCCTCTTGATTCCCACTCCCAGTCATGGTCCCATCTCATCCCAGCAGTATGTCAGTGACGCCAAGTGAGTCATCTTCGCTGCGCTGCTGCTGGGTTGACCTTTTGCTTGTTTTCGTCGTCGTCGTCAGTCTGACGGATGGAGGTTGCGTGACGTGCCGCGCGGGCTTCCTCCGTTCTGAGTGGTCTCAGGGTGGGGGAGATATTTCTGGCGATGACAGCGATTAGTGCAGGATTCTTAATTGGGAGTGCGGATAGTAATGGTAAGAGTTGGAAGGAGTAGTTAGGTCAATTTCTCAAATTTTGAAGTTTTTTTTTCTTTAAATTAGTGATTTTATTGGATTGTTCAAAGAGTTTGGATATTTTAACATTTAGGTCATTAAGTAGGTCATTTAAACGAAAAGGTCATTTGATGACCTATAATGCATAAATTATTTTTGATTGGGGACAAAATGGCCAAAACTGATAAAATAATGTTCTGGAACTACAACTTCTTCAACCAATCTTTGGAAAGTTACATAACCTTTCCGATTGAAAACCCTACACAAAGGTAGACTAACTATGTTCAACAACAATGCAATGTTCATCATCTTCATCAACCAACAACATTGAGTGAGGTGGGCCAACATTGGGGCCACCATCAACACACCGAGTATCTCGTTACACATCGCCCTATTCGCCAACATGGGAAGATCTCATCAGCATCACCTTGCTGCTTGCAGAGGCCACTCGGTGTCATCGCGGCGCGGTCTTCAGGTCTTCGGCGGGCACCCAAAAGCCGGTGTCGTCTCGCCCGAGTGCGATGTGTGTGTGCGTGCTATGTTTTGGTTAAAAATAAGTTTTGAACATCGGGTCGGGCTTGAATGATGTGGGGTTGTGGTGACACGGAGTAAGGCTGATTAAAGTATGATTTTCAAAAGGTAAAAATTTGATTGAAACTTGAATGTTTTCTGGAAGACTGAAAGACTCTACCTTCCTACGATATTTGAGGTCCTTTTCATGAAGTTTGATATGTGGGATGATTCCAAAGTGAACGGGATGAGTCGGCAAACATCTGCATGACCATAGATTGTTTTGTCTTTCAATTTCATGAAGTTTGACCCAAGTGGCCACCGATTCCGAGGTGGTGAGAATGAGTCAGAGAGTAACGGCATGTCATATCTTTCAATTCCATGAAGTTTGATATGTCGGATTATATGGTTTCTTTCACATTCCGGAAGTGTCCCCAAGATCCACCGGTAACAGGTTCCGGAGTAGCCAGGGTGCATCAGAGAATAACGGCATTGCAAAAGATTGTCATGTCTTTCAATTTCATGAAGTTTGATATGTCGGATGATAGAGTTTCTTCCATATTCCGGAAGTATCCCCAAGTGGCCATCGGTAACTTGTTCCGAAGTGGCCAGAATGAGTCAGAAATCAACGGCATGAACGTAGAGTATCATATTTGTCAATTTTATTAAACTTGGTTAGCAATTTGAAAGGATTTCATAGAAAAAACTGAAAACCGGAAGGCTTCTAGTTAACACTGGCGCAAGGGCGAAAAATATGGTCCAGAATTACCGGAGATATTCCGGATTGCGCTGGGGTAGGTTTTTTCGGGGATTTGTGTTTTTTTTGGCAAAAAAACTATTTTTTGACATGAAACATAACCATTTACTCATAAAACATACCTTATAACATAGTTCAGTGCAATTACTTGATATGGCCAAGGCCTCTGGGGACCCTGGAACTGGTTCCAAGTGGCCAGCTGATGACCCAATGTTACCGCGATTTTTTTTCCAGATGTTCAAATATGTCAAGCGGCATGTCGAAACACTTGTAATTGGTTTTATAAATTCCATGAAAATGGAAGAAACTCAGTAAATGATCATCTGGCCACTTTGACCAGTTCCGGTTAATCCGGAATTCCGGTCCTAGTCGAGGATTTTTCTCAAATGTGCAAATATGTCAAACGGGATGTCAAAACACTTGTAAATGATTTTATAAATTCAATGAAAATGTCAGAAACTCAGTAGCTGGTCATTTGGCCACTTTAGTCGGTCATTAGGGTAAATAAACCATGAGTTCGAGCATTAAGGAAAGGTGTTTTACTTTTAGAATATAAGAATTGTACATCCTGATGTAGAACACCGACTTGAGAGCTATTTCCTCTCTGTTGAAAACTGCGCTTCTTTGAGTCCACCTTTCAATACCTCAACATGTGCCACAAAATATAAACATTTTCACAGCTCAGTTGCGACTGCTTCACAGCATGCAGCTAATCGATATGCGATGCGACAGCAAGTGATTAATATTAATATAATCAACTAATGCTGCGCCACAACACCAAAGTTAGAGGGTGTATTGGAGGACATGTCAAAGAGAGTCGACGGGCGGAAAATGAGCTTGTTATGGTTGTCGCCAACTCCAGGAAGAGACATTAAATAGTCAAAAGGTTAGAGGAAATTATGAATAGATAGAAAAGGTCAAAGTACAGTGACTGGACTCTTGACTTCAAAGAATTACAGTAATCCACGGAAGTCACCACCCACTTCAAATTGGCGCTACTTTGTACAAACCCTCAGTACCGCTGACATCAAACTCAGGTTAACAAGCCGATAAACAAAAGAGCTACAAACTACTCCACGTCGTAATCGTCGCCTTCGTCGCAGAAATCGCCTTGGTCGCGTCCAAACGCGTCAATATCTTGTCGTGCTGATAACGGAGCATACCGGTACACCTCGTTCGATGTCGTAGATCTGCTTGTCCTACAAACACTTGATTGATTGCGACTTGGACTGTTTCTTGTAGTTCGATGGTTGGTAAATTTAATTTCAATTACGTTGACCAACTCCGCGTCTCAGGCTGGATAATGCACCTCAGTCGCTTCGCGGTCACCGAAGCGTAAAAGTACCGCGAAGCAAATTGGTACTTGGGAAACAAAACGACCCCCTGAAGTAAATGACGCCCGTTTCAACGCACTGATAAACACGGGACACTTTTTCCCGGTTCTCTCTAAAATTGCCAGGGGGGAAATTGGATTGCCTGTCGCTTTCTACGCGCGGCTAGTCTCGACCCAACCCCCCCAGGAAAAGTGGTCGTCTCGTTCTGTTAAACTCGCATTTCGCTTTCGATTGTGGTTCAAGCTAATCCGCGAAATTGTGACAAATCAGAGGCCGATAGTTTTGGAGCGCACTTGACGCGCGAGAGCAAGCTGCGCGGTTAACCTCGCAGTAGGCGCACTTTACGCGCGAACTTTGCTGTTCAAATTGTTTACATGAACTTCATCGGTACTCCGTCACCACTCCTGTGGCGTCACACTGCGGTGTGGGTTCTATTTATGGCACCGCTGACTGGATGATCCGCGCGCAGACCTGTCCACCGCGGTTGGCTACTACAGTGATGGTAGATTCTAGCAACAAAATTAAAAAAAATGAGGGCGTTTCAGCGAAGATGAGCTCATAAATCAAAGGTTGGAGCGTGTCAGTGCAGACAGAAGCAGTCAATCTTTGCTGAAATCCGTGACGATGACAGTTGTCGCCAGATCGTTTGCCACGTCACTGCGGGAATCGATCAAGATTAATGAGACAGAGTTAAAAGATATTCTGTTTTGACTTTTTTCACCAAATGATCAATTTCATTGCGTGGGTCATTTCGTCGAATTGGTCATTTCGTCGAATTAGCCATTTCCGCAAATGGGAAATTTCATCCAATTGAGTTAGTCCTTCTGCCACTAATTTTTGTCTACTAATTTAGTCCTACTGTAATTTTTCACCAAATCAGCCCTTTCCTCGAATAAGTCTTTTCATCGAATTTGACTACTGATTTAAATCTACTAGCTTTTTTACCGAATGGTCATTTCCTTACATTAGTCATTTCCCCAAATGGGTCATTTCATCGAATTTGTCTACTTTTTTAATCCTACTGGCATTTTTCACCAAATAGACAATTTCATTGTGCGAGTCATTTCCTCAAATTGGTCATTTCCTCGAATTAGTCAATTCATCGAATTGGTTATTTAATCGAATTTGACTACTGATTTAAATCTACTGGCTTTTTTCACCAAACGGTCAATTTCATTGCGTGGGTCATTTTCTCAAATTGGCCATTTCCTCGAATCAGTAATTTTTCACCAAATGGTCAATTCATTGCGTGGGTAATTTCCTCAAATTGGCCATTCCCTCTAATCAGTAATTTTTCACCAAATGGTCAATTCATTGCGCGGGTCATTTCCTTAAATTGGTCATTTCCTCGAGTTTGTCATTTCATGGAAATGGTCATTTAATCGAATTTGACTACTGATTTAAATCTACTGGCTTTTCTCACCAAACGGTCAATTTCATTGCGTGGATCATTTTCTCAAATTGGCCATTTCCTCGAATCAGTAATTTTTCACCAAATAGTCAATGATTATTGTGTGGGTCATTTCCTCGAATTAGTCATTTCACCGAATTTGACTACTGATTTAAATCTACTGTTTTTTTTCACCGAATGGTCAAGTTAATTGCGTTGATCATTTCCTCAAATTGGTTAATTCCTCGAATCAGTCATTTCCTCAAATGGGTCATTTCATCGAATTTGTCTACTTATTTAATCCTATTGACATTTTTCAACAAATAGGCATTTTCATTGCGCGGGTCATTTCCTCAAATTGGTCATTTCCTTAAATTAGACATTTCCTCGAATAAGTCATTTCACCGAATTTAACTACTGATTTATATCTACTGGCTTTTTTATCGAATGGTCATTTCCTTAAATTAGTCATTTTCCCAAATGGGTCATTTCACCGAATTTGTCTACTTATTTAATCCTACTGGCATTGTTCACCAAATAGGCAAATTCATTGCGCGGGTCATTTCCTCAAATTGGTCATTTCCTCGAATTAGTCAATTCATCCAATCGAATTTGACTACTGATTTAAATCTACTGGCTGTTTTCACCAAACGGTCAATTTCATTACGTGGGTCATTTTCTCAAATTGGCCATTTCCACGAATCAGCAATTTTTCACCAAATGATTAATTTATTGCGTGGGTCATTTCCTCAAATTGGCCATTCCCTCTAATCAATAATTTGTTACCAAATGGTCAATTCATTGCGCGGGTCATTTCCTTAAATTGGTCATTTCCTCAAATTAGTCATTTCATGGAAATGTCATTTCGAATTTGACTACTGATTTAAATCTACTGGCTTTTTTCACCAAACGGTCAATTTCAATGCGTCAGTCATTTTCGCAAATTGGTCATTTCCTCGAATCAGTCATTTCACCGAATTATACTACTGATTTAAATCTACTGGTTTTTTCACCGAATGGTCAAGTTAATTGTGTTGGTCATTTCCTCGAATTGGCCAATTCCTCGAATCAGTAATTTCCTCAAATGGGTAAATTCATCGAATTTATCTACTTATTTAATCCTACTGGCATTTTTCAACAAATTCCTCAAATTGGTCATTTCCTCGAATTAGTCGTTTCATCGAATTTGACTATTGATTTTAATCTATTGGCTTTTTCACCAAACGGTCAATTTCATTGCGTGGGTCATTTTTTTCAATTTGGCCATTTCCTCGAATCAGTAATTTTTCACCAAATGGTCCATTTATTGCGTGGGTCATTTCCTCAAATTGGTCATTCCCTCAAACAGTAATTTTCACCAAATGGTCAATTCATTGCGTGGGTCATTTCCTTCTTTTCCTGACCTAAACTTAATGGTTTATTTTGGGGTTTAAATCACCAAATGTCTATTTCATTGCATGGGTCATTTCTCCGAATAAGGCAATTCATCGAAATTCATCAAATCTGCTGGTGTTTTTCGCCAACAAGACAATTGGGTAATTAATTTGGGTGAGTCGATTTGTCGAATGAGTCATTTTCTCGAATTGGCCATTTCACCGAAATTTAGATTCCTACGAATTTCTTCAATGATTCAATAATGAATATTTAAATAAATTATTTTTCGGTGAAAATTCGACGAAGCTACCAAAATTGAGCATTTCACACCGCTGACACTTGGTCATTCCGAGAATCACCGCCAACTGCGGCTGCAGAGTGCACTCATCGCACTTCCTCCGAACTGGCTGCGAACTCGTTTTCCCGCCGCATCGTCGTCGTCGCCGGTGAGTTCGGGAGTAGGTCGTGGGATATTTTTAAAAACTGAAAACTGCCGCCGAAAAAAAACAACACCGCCCAAAACTAGTGCAAGAAATCTCAGCTATGTGACATGGTTTCGCAGAGTGGCTTCCCCTCTTGCAGAATGTAAACTGTTGAAAAGTGTTTGAAATTTTAATTGAAATTTAGATTATTTTTTCAAGAATTTTTTGTTTAAGAAAATCTCATTTTTTTAAATAGACATTTGCAAATTCTTGGAACATTTTTTTCATTATTTTTTTCATGGTGCCAATTTTGAGAGCGATGACCAACTCAACATGGTCCAACACAAGTCTGACACATCGCGACTTGGCAAGGTTCAATTTGTCATACGGTCGCGACCACTGTAATGGACGTACCGTGGTGTTCAAATCGGGGTAATTTGAGCATTGTTGTCAAAAAATTGATTGACTCTGTTTTTTAGATTTAATTTTCGATGGTCAGACTCGCGAAAATGAGCTGCGCCGTTACCATTACAATTTGCACACTTTACATGGTTCAAGCGTTTTCTTCGAAACGTTAGATAAATTCCTCTGCAAAGCTGACATAACTTGGAGGCCGCACTCTCCCTCGAACCATCATCAATCACCGTGAAATTCGCACAGATCTTTAACGCGCACCGTAAAGCCCAGTTCCAGCGCAGCCCAACTCGAACAGCAACAACCGGCGTTTGAACACCAACCAACCAACAGCTGCCGAAGAATGCGAACGTCTGAGATAACACCACTTCTTCGAGGAAGTCAGCGAGAGCGGCAAGCGCAAAGAAATGTGTGTATCGATATTCAAATATGTGCAACTTTCTTGACATAACCGGGACCGAGACCGGCAAAAGATCGCCCAAAGGGGTGTGGGGGCCATTTCACCGAATGGGTCGTTTCATCGAACGTTGAGTAGACATTTTGAAGAATTTTTTTGTTTGTTTTTAATTTATGGGACGTTAACAGCTATGTTAACGGTTTTGTCGGTGAAACGGCTGTCAAGCAAAATGATCTATTCGATGAAAAGGCTTTTCGATGAAATGGCATTACCAACATATGCGAGTCTAACATATCCACTTAAGACGCTTTCGAAGAAAGTAAACCAGTTCACCGAAACGAATGTTTTGTCAGCACGCTCATTTTACGAACTGGTAATTTCACCGAATTCGTTGTTTATGCCATTTCACCGAATATAGGTTTTTTTTCTATGAAAACTTCGAATATACAGTTGTTTGAAAGGTGATCATGCCACTGTTGTCGGGCGGTCATTTCACCGAAAGGGACATTTCACCGAAAGGGACATTTCACCGAAAGGGGCATTTCACCGAAAAGGCCGTTTCACTGATTCCAAGACTGAGCAGCAATCGGCGAAGCAATCATTCGGTGATACGACCCACCCCTCCCGGGCAATTGACGAGCTGAACTGATTTAAATAGCCTCGCTGGAATGATGCAACAGAGACTGTGTGGGCTTTTTTTCCAGAGCTCGCCATCACGAGTCGTGGGTGAACGTCTTCTCCGGTGAAGCGCTGAACTTGAGGGATTTAAAAACAATAAATCTCCGACTCGACTCGTAACATCCAACATGTTGTGCTGAGCTGATTAGTTGGCCTCTCTCTATCGTATCGCTTGATACGGAATCGACGGTCATGTAATGAAGTCATAATCCGCCGAGGGAGGGGTCAAAGTCTGTGGCACATGTGTTGCGTGCTGCATCTCTAGCTAGAGAGAGGAAGGACTCGTCGAGGAATCCGAGTGACAGGCTGCTGCAGGTTAAGTCAGAGTGGAGTCGAAAGTGAAAGTGTGTTTTTTCTGCTTGCTTTATAGTTTGAGGAGATGAATGACAGGTTGGTTTTGAGACTGTACACATGTTGGGTGTGTCAATCATGTCTCGTGGAAGAGGTGTAGCGATTTTGGTGCAGATCTAACGCGAGGGTTCAGATGGAACTAGTTCCGAAAAGTGACGGGTTTTGGTTTGAGCGAAACGGTAGATAGATTTTTCAAATCGAATTAAGTAAAATGTTATGGTGTTGAAATAGTAGTTTTTGCAATTCCGTCGTAAAACTATTCACTTTTCCTGTCATTCTTGAACGACGAAATAGCCTACTTTTCTGTACCAAAATAACAGAATCGAATAGCAACACTTTTCAAAATAAATGCTGAAAAGTTCTACTTTTCAGCACTCAAATGGGTGCTGTAAAGTTGAACTTTTTAGCACTTGTTTCGAAAAGTAACACTTTTCAACATTTTTTTTATTTAAACGATTTATTGACAAAATACATGAAAATTTGACATAAAATTTCACTCATTGTGTGTTTTTCGGAATTGCAAAAAATGTTGTATGGAACTCGTTGCAAAACTTGATTTTTTTCAGCACTCTTCGTATTTATCCAACTCGGTGAACCTCGTTGGATAAATGTACGACTCGTGCTGAAAAAATCCTCTTTTTGCAACTTGTTGCATAAACTACTATTTCGCAATTCCGATAAACTTTTTTTTAATGAAATTTTTTGGGATAACATCCACGTGTTAAGTAAATTCACCGTCCAAAACAAAAAATATTGAAAAATGTTACTTTTCGAAACAAGTACAGAAAAGTTCAACTTTTCAGCATTGGTATTGAAAATTGTCAATTTTCCATTCTGTCATTTTTGGTAGAGAAAAGAAGGCCGTTTCGGCGCTCTAAAATGATAGGAAAACTAAATTGTTTCACGCCAGGATTGCAAAAAGATATATTTGATATATCAATATTGCTTCATATAAAAAATTACTTACGAAAATTCTGTTTTCGTTTTCACAACTTTTTAACCCTTTACAACCTAACCCCGTCATTAGACGGGCTTCGATTTGAAAAATCGCCAAAAATCCATTTTCAACAAATTTTTGTTTTTTTAAAAAGCATTGGAAAAAAGAACTCTTAAAATTTCAGAAAATTTATGGGTTGGAAGTTTTACTTGTTTAATGTTACTTTGAAAATGTTAAAAAAAAGTATTTTTTTAGGGATCAACTTTGGCTGTGTTTTGTATTAACATCCTATATTTTAAGTAAAAAGTATGCAGTAATTTTTTTATTGTCCCAGACTATGCCTCTACGCATTTTTTTCCAATTTAAATGATAATGGTGTCACTTTACAGCAGAAAATGTAAAAAACAAGCAAAACTGACTGTAAAAACATGAAAAAAATAGATAGGCAAAATGTAATGAAAGGATGTGGTTATAATAGGGCAAATTTTACCCAAAACAAAGATAAACTAAAAAAGATAAATGCATATTAAAATACTAAAAATGCAACAAGAAAAACATAGAACAAGCGAAGTAAAGTTTTTCGTAGAACAAAAGTTGCTCAAAATGACCTCCTGAACACGGTAAATATAATAAAGGCCGAAAAAAATTTGGGCAGTAGTTTGTTAAGTTAACATTATTTACTTAAGTGTTTACAGTGATTTTTTTTAATTTGAAAAAAATATAGTTGCTTCAACCCTTTGAGACCCAATCTTCAAATTCAATGTTTGAACCAATTATGAATCTGCAAAACGTATTGGAAAGGACTTTTCTGAAATTTTCAGAAATTTTTGAGTTTAATGATTTTAATTGTGGTTGTGACATTGCTTATGCCATGTAAAAAAAATGTGACATATATTTTTTTGTTTTATTTAAAAAAAATAAGCCTTACATTTTTTATTATTAACTTTTTGCAACTAAAAGTGCATTTTCCAAGAAATATTTTTTTTTTAAATATTCAGGTGGACTAAAACTGGCAATTTTTGAGAAATGTGTATGACATAATATCATTCAAATGTTTTTTTTTTGTTTAATGGATTATTTTATAGAGAATCTATGACATTTTCCCGAAACCCACATTCCCGAAGAGACATTTCCCCGAATGCCACATCTCCGAAAAGACACTTTCCCGAAATGTCATTTACCCGAAAATTATTTCCCCGAACAATCCACTTCCTCGAACGGCCACATCCCCGAATGGCGACTTCCCCTAAAAACCAATTTTCCCGAATGGCCACTTCCCCTAATTTTCCACATCCCTGAAAATCATTTTCCCGAATGCCCATATCCCCGAACGACCATTTCCCCGAACGCCACTTCCCCGAACCGGTCAGGCGCGTATGGCCGTTGCCCAGAACCGCGCGATCAATAAAGTATCATGTGCACGTTTGAACGTTCAAAAATTCCGAGCTTCACTTGAATTTTGAATATTCAAATTGATGTAAGTGCGACAACTGGCCAAATGGATTTAAGGTCAGAACGTGTTTGACACACGTTCAGGCCCGACTACCGCAAAAATTTGTAATTATTACTCAGGACCTTGGCAACCAAAATCAACCAAACTTCCGGACAATGCACAGAATGGTCAACCAAACAAAACGTGTTTGGCTCTATTTTTCGTTTATTCAAGGCCAGACATTAAAACGCGTTTTTCGGAATGTCAAAAAGCGACAACCGACAAGATTACACAACAACGTCAATTTGATACATTGATCATATCGCAAAAATTGCATTTAGTTTAAAATCAAATTACAGTCCAGACTCGATTATCCGAAGGCCTTGTCAAAAGTTCACTTCGGATAATTGAATAATAAACATTTTTTTAGTCGTCTTTTTTGTTTTGCTGTAAAGCTTAAGTATAGCCCCTAAACTACTTTAAATTGATTTAGTTATTTTAAATCTAACATGGCGGTGATGAAATATTAAAAAAAAAATGCATTGCAATACAATAATCAATTATTTAGATTTGATTTAAAAGGGTTGGTTGTAGATCTTGAATTGGACGTAATAAAAATTAAAAAAAAAAAGTTCAAAGCCTTCATCCAGCCAAAATTGATAAAGACGAATCAGTTCAGTTAAACAAAATCTAGAATAAACTGAATCCTGCGCATCGAGTCGTCGCATAAAGCTATCGTTGCTGTTCAATCCTTACCACGTAGATACCGTTTTGGAAAATTATCCTTTGCTAAAAATTGCCGCTACAAAAAATAAACTTTTTTTATGGAACGTGGATGATCTCAATACCCCGCACTCTTGAAGTGTCCGCGTGGTTTATGAATGGCCTTCTACGGTTTTTAGTTTTTTTTAAACCTTAAAACACGTAGGAGAATTTAATATTAAGGTCATACTTTTATTAAAAAAAATAATCCCTAAATAACAATTTAGTTTATATCTAGGTTATCATTCAGGAATATTGATTTTTCGGAGAAGTAAACATTCGGGTTTATGTAAATTAGGGAAAACGACAGTTCGGTAAAATGGCCTTTCAGGTAAATGACATTCGGGGATATGGAGTTTTCGGGAAAATGATTTTCGGGGATGTGGAATTTTCGGGGAAGTGGCACTTTCATGGAAATGATTTTCGGGGATGTGGAATTTTCGGGGATATGGGATTCGGGAAAGTGGGATTCGGGAATAAGGGATAAAACCGTTTAGGGATTTTTCACGCTCAAAAATAGAGAATTTCGCGGGGACAATTAGCTCTAGAACATTCAATTTCACGGAACTGTGAAAATTTTAAAAATCATCAGGAAAATCTCACGTTTAAAGGCCAGAATTTACACCTGCCCAGTTTTTTTGTTTTCGGCATGATTATTTGGCAGATTTTATGGATAAATCCCCTGACATACTTAAAATTTGAAATTTAGTTTTTTTTTAATTTTTATAGCAGAGCTTGATGAAAACGTGTTTTTAAAATGTGAAGGACACAGAAAAAATATAAATTTCACGGGTTTTCACAGAAAGTAAACACTTAATTAACACACCATACTGACAGCTAAAAAGCTGTTTTTTATAATAAAAATACATGTACGGTATTGGATAATTTTATTTTTTGTAAAGAAAGCAAACTTAAATAAGTTTTGAGTGTAATAATTTTTCTGAAATTGTTCTTTGCTCAAGACATTAAATTGATCTGAAAAATCTTTCTCAAAATACATATTTTTGATTCTATAACATTTATTATAGATTGACGAATAAATGATGTAAAATTGCTGTTTTGGTCAAAGGGGGCCCACACGGTTCGACAAAAAAAAAAAAAAAAACATTAAAACAAAACAAAGAGCCATTCTCGGTTTTTAGAATGAATTGCTTTAAAGTATTATTTTTAATTAGCTAGAAAAATTGTTGTCTTTTTTCATATCGCTCTGATATCTCTCAATTTAGGGGAGCTGGGAATAAGAAGGCCAGGTGGGGTAAGACGGCCACCCCACTGTTTTAATAAGTATACTAATTAATATTACTAAAATGTTTAGCAATACTGTTCCTCATGCTAAATAATGCATATGGAGTCACCTTTGTCAAACATATTGTTTGAAATAGTATAAAAATAGCTCAAAATAAAGAAATAATTTTTGAACTTGAAACTGGATGTAATTTTCATGGATTACAAATTAGGCATTTTTGTTAGATAACAATATGTTTTCCTGTCTTCAAATATTTTTTCATGTTAAATTGAAGTTTTCCCTAGATTATGTCCCTTGAAAAAGTTTAAAAAATGCGATGAGCTATTTACAAAAAATGTTTAAAACAATAATTTATTTGGGGGCAAGACGGCCACCTCCTCCGGGGGTAAGACGGCCACCCGTAATTTGTGGATTATATTTGATATAGGTTATATTTTTGACGGTTTTTGACTATTAAGACATATTTGAGCATGAGCATGAGCATGGTTGACTGGTTTTTGACTATTAAGACATATTTGTAGATAAAAAAAAGCATTTTCGATAAAACTATATCCATTTTTAATCAAAATGCTGTTAACTACCGTTTCGACAACATTCTTTACTGTGATACAGCAAAACTCATTGAATAGTATGAAATCCTATCAAACTTTTCATAAAAATCGCGAATTTAATATTGTTTACATAATTTTGATTTACTTATTCTAATCGAAATACACAAACTAATTTTTTTTGTATCAAATTGTGTTTGTTTTGTAGTAAAAATTCATAGTTTTTCATAAAATGTGGTCGCAATAATATGAAATTCACTGAGCCAAAATAATAAATTTTTTATACAGCATTTTCCTTCACATTTGAAACCTGATTTTTTCAACCAAAATGGTTATGATGTTCAGAGAAGTCTGTTCAACCAACCATGTAAGTATTTGGGTGGATTTAGCAAAGTTATTAAGTAAATTTATAGCACTGGCCGTCTTACCCCACTTGGGTGGCCGTCTTACCCCGCGTATTTCATATATACACGATTTCAATTATTTTTTTTTAAATTGCTGAAAAGTATTGAAAATTGGTTTTTAGACCAACTAATTTATGTTATTTCTATAATGGATTAGTAGTAGAACAATATGTACGTAATTTGAGATCAAAATAATCTGTTGTGTAAATTTTATTAGATTTCTCCCTTAGGGTGGCCGTCTTACCCCCATCTCCCCTACTAATAACTTTAACGAACTTGTTACTTCGGCTGCTATAGACAGTTGATTAAAATAGATCGTTGAATCCAGTCTCGAAATCCTCGAACAAATGCTACGTCATTTATTCCCCCCCCCCCAATGGTGGACAATTTCCATTGACATTGAACAACTTATTTTACCATATAGTTTCTAGAAACACCAACTATAGAGGTCAAGCCTCTTCAGTCTCATCGAATGGTCATCGAAATTTGGTCAAACTTTGAAGACAAATGTGTTTTTAAACTTTTTGGCAGTTCTTTTCAAGTTTTAGTTTTGTAATTTGCAATTTATCCTGTTAATTTCTTCAACTTACTTTTCTACTTTAAACCACACTTTCCAGCACTTCCAGAGGAGTGAGAGTGATGTCGTTTGCTTTTTCCAGCAGCTATCCGTGTTGTTTGTGGGTGCGTGTGCGCTTATTTGTTTACAATTCAACGCGTGCTTTCCGCTGCTTCTTCTGCCTTTTTTCAGTTGAAATGGGTGTGATGCTCTTATGCACTACATACCCATACAAAACAATACAATGCCATGTGTCCGGATGGGTTCAGTCGAGTTGAGTTGAGATTTGGCGGTGTAGGGGTGAAGCGGCAAACAATAACAAATTTCTATGCTAATGGGACGCAGTGTGGTACTGTGCGTTACGCACACAAACAGCTATGAGTACCTTATATGATCGAATATTTACATCATATTGAACTTTTTTTTCTGTGCATTGAATGTGCGTGTAATTTTCCATATGTTTCGGCGGAGTTGAAAGCGATTTTTTTTCTCTTGTGTATGCATGTGTGAGCAATCTTTTGTTTTGTTTTGTGTATGTTTTTTTGGGTCTCGTCGTGCCACTAATAAGAGCTATTCTTCTTTCTCTCTTTTGTACATTTTTCAGGTATGGTAATCAACATCAACATCCCGCGTGCTTGTTCGAATTGGTTGACTCTCGAATTGCGTGCGTGCACGATTGATGAATGAAAATTAGTAGGGTAGAGGACCCAGAAATCGCCCACTTTATAGTGGCAATCTAGGAAATTTGATGAGAATTTGATGACAATTTATGGTTTTTGGTTCTATTTGTTGTAGAACGTTGATAAACTATTTGATTTTAAGTTTCCACA
This sequence comes from Culex quinquefasciatus, assembly GCF_015732765.1. Classification (NCBI taxonomy): domain Eukaryota; kingdom Metazoa; phylum Arthropoda; class Insecta; order Diptera; family Culicidae; genus Culex; species Culex quinquefasciatus. The sequence goes on along the minus strand of NC_051861.1, from coordinate 88,233,593 downwards.
AGCTTTTTATCATTTACTTATTCATTTTTGATAAAATTTTGCGTTTTCATAAAGTGCTCTGAAGAACCTATTTTCGCCCCCCTCAATCCAATTTTCGCCCACCCTTGGAACCAGTTTTCGCCCACGACAAAAATTATGAAATCAAATGAAATTATGACACAAAGCTAAACAAATATGGTCTCCTATTGATACACAATATGTTCCCGAAGCTAAATTTCATTGATGTGCACATATTTTGTCGTACATATTATAAATTGAGGTTCAAAAAATCCTAGGAGTTTTTTTTTCAGATATCCTACTTATTTTGAGATTCTCTGTCTAATATAACTAAAACCAAAACATGTTCTCACTCTCACTAAAAAAATATGACTGAATCAAAATTTGTGATAGAACTCATGTGTCCCTGTTCACCCAAGATAAGGGCACACAGTTACAATTAGCTCCACGTTGTTGTTGATTTTGTTAGGGGAGCTTTAACCCTATGGGTCCCTATGCTCCCGAATTGACTCAATATAAAACATCGAGTACCTCTTAATAAAAATATTAAAGCACATGTGTAACTACTTCTGCATCCTCTGCTTAATTTGTTCTCATATTTACCAGTAAACTTTTACAACATTTGAACCAAAACCCCTTATGAATGAAAGTAATTAAAATGATTATTTATCTTTTAACAATAATCTAGAATGTTCCAAATATATTTTCAAGCACATTTCGCTGCGATTAGGAAAGTTTTTATGGTAAACGAAAACTGGTTCTAGATAAAATCTTAAAACACAATACTAGATTTCGCCCTGGTCGAAAATTGGATCGAATGTTTTTCATGACCCCAGAAATCGCCCACTTTATTTTATTGAAATAACCTTTGATAAACGTTTAAAACAGGTAAATCACTAGATTTTCATGAAATTCAGACATGCAGTGAAATAATGAATTATTTATTCACATTATTTTCGGACCAAATGAGTTGTTTTCCCTCATTAACATTATTACCCGCTGTAGTCTAAATTGACAAAAATATGGCGGCTGCAGTAAGGCTTTTTTTGAAAAGCTTATAAAAACTTAATAAACAATAGAAATTCATTAGGAAAGTTTCAATTAGTACTAGAAATGAATGAATATGTAAACCTGCATAATAAATTCAACCAAAAAACGGTATGAGTTTGCTAAATATAGATTAAATCCAGTAGGTGGGCGAAAACTGGAGCAGGGCGAAAACTGGGTCCTCTACCCTAGTAAGTTGTTTTCTCTACCCAATCAAAGTGGTTTTTGGTATTCAAAACAAGACGGTTATGAAGGTCAAGATTACACGATTGCATTGTTGATGGTGCTATGAAATAAACATAAACCATTCAAATATCATTTTTTGTAGTTCTCTCCAAAGTTCTGTGTGATCAGAAGCTACTTAGTAGCTCTTTAGTTTGATTAGCTGTTGCTACTGTTTTTCTACTACGGAAGCGCCACCAGTCTCCGTCTAGCTCAACGAACTTTCCCCCACACCTATCGGACGCAAACAAAGTCGAGAACAAATCGCTCCACAACCACCACCCCATCCGTTCCAGAACTTCAGAACACAAAAAAAACTAACCAGTCAACGAAGCAAACAGAGCCAACACAAAAGACTCGACCAAAAAGAGATTCTTCTTTCTCCCTCTCCTCTCTCTCCAACATACACAACACACGCTTGGTGGAGCAAAGTGGAGCTATTCCTTTCCGGCAGCGACGGGCCAGACGACCGCTCCTGAACTTGTAGAACCGTACAAGGAGCCGTCACGACGACGACGACCACGAGCAGACGAGGGTAACGTTCTAGACACAAAGAAGCAAGAAGACAACATCCGTCGAGCATCAGCAGAAGCCATTTAGGAAGCAAACGTGCAGCAGCAGCTCCACCTTCGCGCGGATGCGTGATTCCTGGAATTCCGCAAGTGCGATCCCATGGGGGAAGTGGTGGTTCGATTGAGAAGTTCGTGTGAGAGATGTGAAATATAAGGCTCCATAAAATTTTGGCAGCTGTTCATAAAAAAATGATACCACCTTTGAAAAAAATATTTTTAAAATGCTGAGAAAATATTTCGATTTTTGAACATTGCTGATACGACCCTTAATTGCTGAGATATTGCCATGCAAAGGTTTAAAAACAGGAAAATTGATGTTTTCTAAGTCTAAGTTTTTTTTTTAATTTCGTGTTTTTTTAACTTTGCAGGGTTATTTTTTAGAGTGTAGCAATATTCTACAAAGTTGTAGAGCTTACTTTTAGTTACTTTTTGCGTTTCTATTTGTTTCGTCGTCCGTGTCTGTCGCGGGTGACCATGAACGGCCATGATCGATGACGACCAACTTTTTCAAAACTTTTTTTTCGTAAAATCGCGATAACTCGTGATGTTTATAAGCAAACCTCTTATGTCTACATATCAAATTTTTTGTAATTGTTTACTCTACCACTTTGTAGAACATTGTTACACTCTAAAAAATAACCCTGCAAAGTTAGAAAAAACACGAAATTTTAAAATGAAAATTGTTGTTTTAAATGAAAAAAATGACCCTTCTGGGTCAATGTAGATTCGAAAAGTACATTAAATTTCCCATAAAATGGCATGTTCCAAAAATTTTTACAGTCGGGTAACGGAAAATGGGAGAATTTTTAAAACTGTTTTAGTGTTTTTTTCGATGAAAAATAGGTTTTTTCGCAATTCTGAGTACGCCATCAAATCGGGCGTCTAATTTTACATAAAAGTCCCTTTGACACCAAATTTCTATTTCATCACCGTTGAAAATTGAAAGTTAGAGGGTAGCCATAGAAACAGACGGACTAATATTTTGCCCCTAAGATATTTTTTTTAAAACTGTGCTTTTTGAAAGCAAAAAAATAATAAACTTGCTCAAAATTTCGTTGGCCTATGTTTTTTTAATGTAAAATCAAATTTACAATCGAAACTTAACAGATATTTCAGTTAAGTGCGCCGCTTTCGAGAACCTGGAGTTTTATCCACTTAAAATTGATTCTTACTAGAAAATTTCAGTTTTTCGATTTAAAAAAGGTGCAGGTGGTTATGTTACACATGACCAGTATGACAAAGAACTTTGCAAGATGATTGTTGAAATTTATATAATATAATAATAGTATAATAACCGTCCTATCGAACTAAGGGGACGGAAATTGCAAGTGGAGCTGAAATAGAAATCGAAGTGAAATCAATTTACTTTCCTTCACCACTCGAAAGTTACCAAGATGCGGGAATGTTTTTGCAAGGCTGTTGCAAGCAATCGGTGGCAGTAAAGGAAATTTGAACAGCAGACATTAAAAACTACCCTTACAGGGCTCTTAATGATTACGAGATAGTTATTTTAAATTTCCAGAAACAGATTTTCGCAGTGGCACAAAAAAATGTGCATCGCAGTAATCTATGTATTACTTCCTGCCTAATAAGCAATATATTTTAACTGCTTAGTTTCAGATAATGGCCAAATGCAACTTTTTATGTCCAGTATCAAAAATCATAAAGTTTGATACCCATATTGCCCCAACTCTTACGGTTCGGCAAACGTCCCCCCATCGGAACATCCGCGGGACCTCCGGCCACTCCGGATTGTGGCCACTACTGCCAAAATATCAAATTTCATATCCAGTATCAAAAACATAAAGTTTGATACCCATATTGCCCAACTCTTACGGTCCGGCAAATGTCCCCCCATCGGAACATCCGCGGGGCCTCCGGGCACTCCGGATTGTGGCCACTACTGCCAAAATATCAAATTTCATATCCAGGATCAAAAACCATAAAGTTTGATACCCATATTGCCCCAACTCTTACGGTCCGGCAAATGTCCCCCCATCGGAACATCCGCGGGACCTCCGGCCACTCCGGATTGTGGCCACTACTGCCGAAATGTCAAATTTCATGTCCAGTATCAAAAACCATAAAGTTTGATACCCATATTGCCCCAACTCTTACGGTCCGCCAAATGTCCCCCCATCGGAACATCCGCGGGACCTCCGGCCACTCCGGATTGTGGCCACTACTGCCAAAATATCAAATTTCATATCCAGGATCAAAAACCATAAAGTTTGATACCCATATTGCCTCAACTCTTACGGTCCGGCAAATGTCCCCCCATCGGAACATCCGCGGGACCTCCGGCCACTCCGGATTGTGGCCACTACTGCCGAAATGTCAAATTTCATGTCCAGTATCAAAAACCATAAAGTTTGATACCCATATTGCCCCAACTCTTACGGTCCAGCAAATGTCCCCCCATCGGAACATCCGCGGGGCCTCCGGTCACTCCGGATTGTGGCCACTTCTGCCGAAATGTCAAATTTCATGTCCAGTATCAAAAACCATACAGTTTGCTATCCATATTGCCCCAACTCTTACGGTCCGGAAAATGTCCCCCCATCGGAACATCCGCGGGACCTCCGGCCACTCCGGATTGTGGCCACTACTGCCAAAATATCAAATTTCATATCCAGTATCAAAAACCATAAAGTTTGATACCCATATTGCCTCAACTCTTACGGTCCGCCAAATGTCCCCCCATCGGAACATCCGCGGGACCTCCGGCCACTCCGGAATGTGTCCACTACTGCCGAAATGTCAAATTTCATGTCCAGTATCAAAAACCATAAAGTTTGATACCCATATTGCCCCAACTCTTACGGTCCAGCAAATGTCCCCCCATCGGAACATCCCTGGGGCCTCCGGCCACTCCAGTCCAGGTGGTGGCCAGTTACAATGATCGACTCCCGCGACTAGCATGTCTTAGCTGGTCCTTGCCTCCAAGCCATCTGCTCTCGGACCTCCAGGCCGTCTGCTACCGGGCCACCAGGCCATCTGCTTCTGTTGTGTTCTCGTCGACGTCCAGCAATAGAATGAATTTTCGGGACCGACCGAGCCGAGTTTTGTTGGCTCGTCGGCGATCCGAAAATTATGAGGTGGAGTGGGGGTGAATTTAGATACATCAATCTCACGTCTCTCGATTGACTGATTGGGAAACGTTCGTTCATCCAACCAGCGTGCACCAAAAAGAGGGGAAATTTGCCGAGAGGGGAATTCGTCACGTAACGTTTTCGCTTCGCGAAAATTTTGGATTGACACCACGTCAGAGGCGACTCGTCCACCTGTTCAACCTGTTCATTGAACAGGTAGCCGATTTCATGCGGATATTTTTTTTTATTTAAGTACCGCGGTGCTTTTTCAACCAGCAACATACAATTACAATTTTTGTTTGAATATACGTTAACAAAATCGACGTCCTATGTTCAGCAGCGCTGCATGCACCAAAAAAGCATTGGCCCGCCACCCTTTTCTCTTTACCTCTCTTTACAACCCACCAATACTAAAGCGAGCCAGCCTGACGGGCCACGCGCAAATGTTCGTCGCGTTCACACCGACCCTCTGAACGTCGGGGAAAAAATCTCCATACGGAAAAAATTCAACACATGTAAAGAGCATCCTATTCATACGCAGCGGCATTATCGATGTGTTGGTAAATCTGGTTCAATCTGAGAGCGTGAACTGACAGCATTTTTGGGAGAGAGCGAAATGCCACCCCCAGGCCTGACTTAGCTCGCTCAGCTCTGCAGGGAGCTGCTTGCAAAAGGTAAACAAGCCAGCGCGTTGACAGCACGTTGAGAGCATGAATAAATGAGAGAGAGCGAGAGCACCACAGATATTGCTCTATATTTGGCGCACTTTTAGGCATCAGGCTGTTTTGCGCAGACTGGTGATGGCTTGTTTTAAAACTGGAATGTTCAACTGCGCGCGTTGAACCTCTTCGATCTTCTTGGTTACTAGTGGATTCTTGCTCTACTGGAAAGTGATGTAATGTTAAGTTTAGATAGTGTGATTGATAGATTGAATTGAAACAATTGAAACAAAAAAGTACTGTGTTTTTTCTGGACTCGGGACACATGAGAAGAATTATGACAGTAGATTCAACCATGATCGTTATTTTATTTTCAGGATGGTTGTATTTAAAGCGGATGCAGTCCTAAAAAGTTTAAGAGTTGATGCCATTAAATGCTCCAAAAACGACTGTGTTTATTCAGACTGTTGGTCCGGTTCACTCTAGTTGAATATATTATTATCATATATTGTAGCATGAATTTGTTCTGAAAACTTTTTTTTCACTGATGCTAAAAACAAATATTTTCATTATCTCGGATTCATGTCAATATAGTTTTGTTTTTAACATCAGAAGAAGCTCTTCTTTTTATTCAGAAATTAAATTCCAAAAACCATGAGGACATAACAGTGAGTAAATTCAATTCTCTAAAAATTTGACAAAGGATCAAAAGCGATACGACCTGGTTCTAAAAGTATAAAGTAAAATGTCAATTGAATTTTAAATAGTTACCAAGTTAGCTCAATATTAGTTGGGCATTAAAAAGCCCAACAAACAGTTTTTCTTTGTGAAGGATGTGGTATTTTTCTGAACATCCTGATGAAGAGTTTTGAATTTTAGTACAATGTTCAATAACTTCCCTTGAATTTCGATAAGGATGGCAGAGCGATTGCTCTATTTTTCCACATTCGCCACGCTAATGATTAAGTCTTAAAAATACATTTTAATGAGATAAAAAAGTCTTAATCATAAGTGTAATTAATTATTTGCATAAACAGAATATTATAATGGTATAAAAATAATAAAACATAAAAATAAAAGCCATTGGAAAGAAAAAAAGCTTCAAAAACATTTTTTAACATTAAGGTGAAACGGGAGATCAATTGAAGTGCCTATGTATTTGTGCGGTTTGATTGTGTTAGTATGATGATTATCATCGATGACGTCATTTGAATATTTGTGTTAGTTACATCGTGATGTAGTAGTGGTGTGAACATAAACTCTTGCCAAACATATTAAAATAGCCTATGTAGTTTTTATTAACTCGAGATTAACTGATGAAAAGAGTCAATCTTATTATTTTAGATTTTGAGAAATGTTGAGGCCGATCAATCAAAGAAGCTTGCCACGCAAATTCTTGGTTCGATTGAAATCCACAATAATTTGTTCTTAATGATTTTTTTTCAGTTTTGTTTTTCAGTTAGCACAGGATGCAAACAAAGAAAAAAGTACATCGTTGTCCAAAAATTTAATTTTGTAGCCCCATCCCACTTGCAACAACTCTTCTTAAGACACCAAAGCTCCAGAACGGCACCATTTTTTGGAAAATCCATTTTCTACAATATGTAATGTTTTGTACAGTCATCCCACATATTCGGAACACCCACAAATTCGGAACACTTTTATGATAATTTGCCAATAGCATGCCAAAAGTAGCTTTTCTGTCGACCTTACTATTTTTAGAACCTTCATTTGGACATTATCTTGCTATTTCACTAGTAAAAGTAGGACTTTTTGAACAAAAAACATCATTCCAAGACTATTTTGTCCAGAGCAGCAAAACACTGCCTCCAAATGGCCTGTTTCATAATTGTGGGATGTTATTGTGCCTCCCACAATTGTGGAACACCTGAATTTAACTGATATTTTCACAAAAAAAAAGTTGTCAAACCATGGATAAAACATCACTTAGCTTGAGTTTCACTGGTTGCAGTGTGTGAAGTCATTATTTTGTTACAAATATGTACTCCTGGAGAGATCCTAAGTTTGTTTACATTCGTAAGAAAAAAGTGTTCCGAATTTGTGGATTTCAAGGGTCAAAGTAATTCTTCAAAAACTTCATATAAAAGTTAAAATTTGCAGATGTTTGATACATCATTCGAAAGACCGCAAGAAAAGCTTTCAAATGAAGGTAAAAGCGAATCACTAAGTTCATTTATCGATTTGCTATGATTTTTTGAACATTGGCTGATCTGGAAACCGTTCCGAATATGTGGGATGACTGTACATGGTTGATGAAAATCACCTTTATTTATTCATTTTTATAACGTAAACATTTGGATTTTTTTCTGATCGAGCTCCTATCCGACTCAGGCTAGTCATGTGTCGCGAACTGAGAGGGACAGATTGCGGATCTTGGACTCGTCTCAATTTATCACACTCACATTATCTTGGACACTTAACGACGTGAATCCTCCGCCCAGCTTAACTAATGAGGGATTCAACCACCTCGACGGTTCCACCGGCTCCCAGCTCCAGCGCCGACGGTTGTTCTTGGTTCCGGGCGTGTTGTGCATGATCTCGTCCTTGGGCTCCACCACCAACACGTTTTCCGGCAACGGCTCCTTCGGGTCGATCTTGCCGTTCGGGTCCCACGGCAGCATAATCTTGCCCTAGATTCCGAGCACTCCCTGGCGCAACAGGATATGGCGGGTTGCCGTGTCAGAGTACTCGTTGCACGGATCTCTGGAATGGATCACCATTCCGTCGACGAACTTCATCGACTTGGCACGCTGACCGCGCAGCTTACCAGACACGACCACCTCGGAACCCTTGGCTCCGGACTCCAGGCAGGCACGACGCAGGTCTCTTATCAGCTTCTGGACGATGGCGGTCAGCTCCCGGATGTGGTGGCCCTTTTCGCCGAGCACTTTCTGGGTGCGGGTGGTCATAATGATGATCTCCGTACGGATCGAGGTAACGTGAACCTCCACACTCAAGAAGTCATCCGCCGCGGCCGGCCAGGCAAAAAAAGGTTCGATGGACCGACCGATTTTCTCGGCGATGCTGTGATACACACTGCTCGGAGGGCCGTTCTCTTCACTGTTCGTGGCATTACCTGGGGAAATTGAAAAAAAAAGTTTTATCACAATATTACCTAGGTATGTGGAACAAAACAAAAATTACCTGTGATTGCAGATTGACGGGAGGTCCGAGCGAAAGAATCGGCAAGGGCACGGGTTTTTTTCCGTTATTTTGCCAACTTGATTTTCCGCGAATGACAGCACAACAGAGACAAAACACAACTGTCACAACCTTGCTTGCCGGTGAAAAGTGTTGCCATTCAGGGCAGAGTTTCGAAAATTGTTTTTTTATATACATTTTTCATGTAGTATTTTTAGCTTTTATATCAATTGTAAATACCATTTATCAACCAAAACAACTCTTTAATCAATTGTTTCAATATTCTACATCAGTGCAAGGCAATAAATCAAACAAGAATACTTTATTATTTAATTTGATTTAAAATGCTTATCTAAAATCTCTGGCAACCACATTCTCGATGACAACCAACACCAGTGTGAGGTATGGTTGTGTTAGAGAGTGTCTGAATACAAAAAAAAAAAACTTGCGAAAAAATCCAATTCGCGAAATTAGATTCTACTTTTCGTAAAAATATCGAGTTTTGAAGTGTTTGGCGGTAATCAGCTGTTCCCCTAGCCTGCAGCACGTCGAGTGATTATCGATTTATTAAGGTGAGGTATTTGAAACAGTAGTTTTGAGGTGTTTTAAAGTGCGCGTATTTTTGTATGGTGAAAATATTCTTCTCAAAAACAGGCTAAATTTTCTAAAATAAAAGCTTTTTCGAGACTTCTGTAAATTTAGCCGTTTTCCCGTGATAGTTTAGTACATAGTGATTATTTTTCTATATTTTTAAGCTAATCATAAGTGCGAGGATATAACAATTTCAAAAAAAAATCTGATTTTCTTATTGGGTGGAACGGGAATCAATCATCATTAACATGAAACGGGACGGATTTTTGCCATATTTTTTTCGCCATATTTGATGATGGCCCGTTACACCTTAAGATTCAAAAATTTACTACGATCTATTATTATAATCAATATTTATTAAAAACAACAATGTAACCGGGTCGACTTCAAGCACGAAGTCAAATCATCCAAAAGAGTTGAACCAGCCTCCGGCTGAAAAACTCTATAATAAAGAATTTAAAAAAATAAAATTGAACAGGTACTACATTCGGGAACGAGTCGCCTCTGCACCACGTATAGAAACCTTAGGACAAAGTTCTTTGTCAAAAATTAAAAAAATTGTCCATATGTGCCAAATTCCAGAATTTTTTTTTGTAAAGTTGTCTAAGAACTATTACATTTTGATGAGTTTAAAAAATAAGAAACAAACTTTCAGATCTCCTAAAAAAATTGAAGACTAGCATTTCCACAAAAATAATCAACATCACGCACTTTTGAAATGTTAGTATTAATTCAAAACATTTTCAAAATATTTGTCCGCAGAGTTCATAAAATGTTTCATTTGATAACTTCAATTTTCGGTCTTTGCGATTCGGCTTGGGGTGGCGAAACTAAACTGGAGATAAGGCGGAGAATTTCCCTTATCCCCTTTACAAAGTGAAGATGGGAGTGACTTACATGATTTTTCTGAGTGTTACATGACAGGAAACTTGTGGGTAGATAATGGCGAGTACAGAAAAATATAAAATAAAATTGTAATTAAAATGAAAAGACTCGTTTAGTCAGTTCTGCCTTTCCCTCATTCAAGCTCCCTAGCTGCGTCTTCGACTCCATGCAGCTGCATCCCACGATGTCTGGATCGACTCTCTCCTCTATTCAAACAGATTAGCCGACGAGGTCGGAAGCCCCCCTCTCCCCCATCCAGCAAATCACCACAAAGAATAGAGATGTCAATTGGGAGTCGTGATTCATGAAATTGATACCATTATTAATCGCTTAAGGCAATGGGATATACCGAACGGAGATATCCTTAAAAGGGTGCTACTGCTACTGCCGCCGTGGAATCCACTGCATCTCTCCTCCAGCTCCAAAGTCGACACTAATCGGAGGTTAGGACAAGTGGCCATTAGCGTGGCGGGCCGAAAGCGAAAGCCAATTCCGCCGAATAGGTTAATTATGGTCACGAAATGGTCGTTGACGGATGAGTGTACCTGGGGGTGCTGACTGATGGGAAATGGAATCAATTGGAGGTGGAAATTGGATCTCGTTTGAAGTGCGCACGCGTGCGCTGCTGTAGATAATTGCTGGCCAAGTGAGAATTCCTGAGTGGTGATTCGGATGCAAGTCGGCGACTCGTTGTGCCTTTTTGCCTTGTGGTTTGAAATGCTGACTGACAGTAGTCAGAACGGAGATCAGGAGCGGAAAGAACCATTCGCGTGATTACCGGTCGACTTAGTGACTTCTCTGCCAATGAATACTATTGCCAATTCCAGGGTTGATTAATTTAATTGTAATTTTGTCTTTTTGCCATACGTGAACATCCAATTTTCAATTTGGAAAATTATTTCCAATCAAACCAATAACACTTGGTGAAATGCAACTCATTTCACAGCCGCAATCCTCTCGCCGGTCGCGCCGTGTTTCCCATTATTATGCACCAACCCAAACCCACTCGAAACTCACCCACACCCACGCACGCAACAAATCGCGTTCGCGCCGTCCAACTGGAACACGGTTCGCGTTTCCTGTTTTTCACCGCCAAACTGTAACAAACCACACCGGCGGCAGCAGCAGCTGTCAATTCATATCTCTTTCTCTCTCTGTGCAGTTAAGTGGCGCGCGGCTTCGACGGCCAATATCCAAATTTACTAACTACTTTGGCGAAGCCGCCACCAACCATGTAATAGGAGGGAGTTAACCCTTAACGATCCGGTAGAATAAAAAAAAGCACTCAGCTTAGATGGTCATATTGTCACAGTCACTTTGTACTCAAATTTCTCGGAATCTGAACCTTAAAAAGAACTCACAAGTGGATTATCTTAAAGTTAATTTTTGAAATTCATCGACGTACCATCCGAGCAACGATGCTAAGAAGGTCTTATTGGCACAATCACTTTTCACTCAAATCTCTTTAAATTAGAATCTGAGAAAATACTCACAATCTGATGATCTTAAAATCTATTTTCGAAATTCGTCGACGTGCCATCTGAGCAACGATGCTAAGGAGATCTTATTGGCACAATCACTTTTCACTCAAATCTCTTTAAATTAGAATCTGAGAAAATACTCACAATCTGATGATCTTAAAATCTATTTTCGAAATTCGTCGACGTGCCATCCGAGCAACGATGCTAAGGAGATCTTATTGGCACTATCACTTTTCACTCAAATCTCTTTAAATTAGAATATGAAAAAATACTCACAATCTGATGATCCTCAAATTGATTTTCGAAATTCGTCGACGTGCCATCTGAGCAACGATGCTAAGAAGATCTTATTGACACTATCACTTTTCACTCAAATCTTTTTAAATTAGAATCTGAAAAAAATACTCAAAATCTGATGATCCTCAAATTGATTTTCGAAATTCGTCGACGTGCCATCTGAGCAACGATGCTATGAAGATCTTATTGGCACTATCACTTTTCACTCAAACCTTTTTAAATTAGAATCTGAAAAAATACTCACAATCTGATGATCCTCAAATTGATTTTCGAAATTCGTCGACGTGCCATCCGAGCAACGATGCTTTAGGGTGGGATTATTACTATGTAGTCGCAACAGCTCGCCACAGCCGAGGGTTAACGTACTCGCACACGTGCTCAACCACCTACTCGCCGCGATCTTGACGGCCGCGACCGACAGCCCGATCGACCGAGTGCCCAATTATTTCGTTGTTTCGATACACTTTTGGTTCCGACAGCCAACCAGCAACAACAATACTTCAAAACATTATTATTGATAAGCAGCGAGGTATGAAAATGATGATGATTTTCCCGGAAGTGGGAGATTTGGCATTTTTCCATAACCATTGAATCTAGAGGGGGCGGCGGGGTGGGGGCAGAATCGAGACAATAAAAATTGAACGAGCGGAACCTTGATTTCATTATAACGATTCGAAAGTTACGACACACGTCAAATGGAACATGTAATGGTCGGGGTTTTTCTTTCCCATCGCGTCGATCGCGCGGCTTTTCTTGGAGCTTTTTCAAAGTTTTATTCAATTTTTGAGCAGAAAGGGATGCAGACAAAATTACTTAATGCAAGTCCATTTTTGAGCGATTAGTTTTAATAATAGCCCACGTGCACACCAACACTCTGAAAAGGTCCACGTGTGCATCGGCCCGCTGCATATCTCGAACCTCTCCGTTTCTTGTAAGTCATGTAACTTTGGCTCGAGCCGACGAGGAACAGCTTTGAAATGCATCGACACCCAAGTTGTGCAACATCGTTTGTACCTAATGAATTGAGAAATGCAGCATCGCTGGGCTCCCGGGTGGATGATTCGACGAATTTCCTGTGTGTGCGGCTTTAATTGGACGCGATTCAGAAGAAGAGCTAAACCTAATTTGATACCTATTATGCAGGTTCAAACTTAAGAGGTGAATTGACTTTTTTTTAAATAATATGACGCTTTAAATACGGACAACTCTGTCACGTCCGATAAATAAACAAAATCGAGTATTTTACAAAGTGACTTTTGAAGGTTTTTTCAATAAAAGAATAAATATTATTAATGAAACCTAATTATTTATGGAAAACATCAGGTTCTTAGAACAACTCCTCTCAATTAGACAACTGAGTTATTCGATTTTTTTTCCAATTGTTAATCTGGATGGAACTTGCTGGGTGCCTTTCATTCAATTTTCTATACAAATTTTCATTTTCATTTCTATACACATTTGGCAGATGACCATACAAAAATGGTAAATAAAAAATCATAAATGTTTATCTTTTGAAGGATATTTTTATCGATTTAGATGAGGACAACACCGAAAAAAATGATATAAGGAAAAAATCGTTTCAATCAAGTTTTGTCACTGAAACGTCCATCGCATCGCTGGGTCTCTGGCATAAATCATCAAATCGGGGCGATTCCTGTTTCCAGTGATTTGGAAAAATGTCCAGATGATCCTATAATGTAGCAGAATTTGATTTGAACAAATCGCGTAAAAAAAATTACATGCGAAAAATATGTTGGAACGATCGCAAAAATAACAGATTTGATCAAATTGAGTTCTGCAAGATCATCCAAACATCCTTACAAATCACTGGAAAAAAGAATCGTCTTGAATGATTGAGTTATGCCCGAGAACCAGCGATTTGAAGCTACCGTTCCATTTTTTTTTGAGCCATAAGAGTTGGAATGTTAAAAAAAAATCTTGTCAAATTGCCTTCTTTTTTCAATTAAATTTTTTTATAAAAAATTTAATTATAATATAATAATTTTTTAAACAGGGTTAAATTACTTATGTTTGACGTTTTCAAAAGTTGAGCTAGATTCAGGGTTGCGAATGAGCGAGCGCTCAGGGAAGGCATGCTCGCTCCAGCTGGAGCGTGAGTTTTATCAGGTAGCTCGTGCTCACCGGAGCGTTTTGCGCTCACGTGAGCTGGTGAGCCAAAGTAGGTAGATTTTTTTTCCTGTTGAAGCAGCTGCGCGTTAGTCATTTTCTAGAACTATCTCAGCACAGACTTCGAAAACAATTAAGACAGTGGTCAAACAAACAAAAGTATGTAATGAAATGGATTTGGAAAAATCATTGACGTGAAACGCACTGTTTGTTTAAAAATTCACAATTGACCAATTACAATGTATTGCATGATATGTACAAACAATTTAATTTATTAAGATTTTTTTTCAGTTTTTAGAATCTGGAGATTTATTTTTTTAAAAAGGTTCTAACCCAATTTCTGTTTGATTTTTGGGTGTTTTTGAATAACCTGAACAGGCGGTTTAAAAAAAACACCAAAAAGCTAAATATTAAAATTTGGTTTATTGTACCTTTAAAAATCCAGAAATAAGCTTTAAGAGAGTTACAATCATCCCTAATATTTTCTAAAATTCTTCTCTTTTTCTAGAATAAGAAGGAGAAGAACTAAAGAGAAGGATTTTTTTAAAGGTAGCTCATTCTGACCCACACTCTGGAAAGGTAGTCAAAAAATTGTTTATGTACATAAAACAGTATAATATTATATTTTTTGCAACTCCGTCGTGAAACTACTTACTTTTCCTGTCATTCTTGAACGACAAAATAACCTACTTTTCTGTAGCAAAAATAACAGAATCGAATAGCAACAATTTTCAAAATAAATGCTGAAAAGTTCTACTTTTCAGCACTGAAATGGGTGCTGAAAAGTTGAACTTTTCAGCAGTTGTTTCGAAAAGTTCAGTTGAACTTTTCAACATTTTTTTGATTTAAACGATTTATTGACAAAATACATGAAAATTTGACTTAAAATTAAGTTTAAGTGGGTGTTTTTCGGAATTGCAAAAAATGTTGTATGGAACTCGTTGCAAAATTGTTTTTTTTTTTCAGCACACTTCGTATTTATGTACGACTCGTGCTGAAAAAATCCTCTTTTTGTAACTTGTTGCATAAACTACTATTAAACAACCAAGCACATAACATTTAATCGAACTTACCAGAGCATAAATTTTCTTGAACTGATTTTTTCTAAGGTTTTTAGACCCTTTGGTTTAGGTGCCCTTCCTTCTCTTCCCCCAGCACCTGTCTCTGCTTACCTTATTTTTTATTAAGATAAGGCCTATTAATTCAAAAATATTTATAATTTCAATTCTTTCTGTAGGTTTTCAAAATGATTTGACCCTTACGAATCCAACCTATTATTCAAAAACAGAGTTAATGAAAATATGTTATTCCAATTAGGGAGCGTTCTTTTATTACGTAACGCGAAAAATCGGACTTTTAGACCCCTCCCCCTCGTAACAAAATTTCCATACAAATTTTAAAATTTTGTATGGAGCGTAACACGGCCTCCGACCCCCTCCCCTACTGCGTTACGTAATAAAAGAACGCTCCCTTACTATATAAAAAGTAATGTTTCCGCTGCCCTGCTGCGCCTTAAACAAAAAACTCAATCAGAATTGCAAAAAAAAAAAACTTTCTCAAAAACGTAAAACGACTAGCAATACTTCTGAAATGAGCGCGAGCGTGAAGCAAACGCGAGCGCGGCAAACGTGAGCTAGCTCGCGCAGCGCTCCTCCTCACGAATGAGCGAAAAATGAGCGCTCAGGAGCGTGTGAGGATCGCAACACTGGCGCGATTCTAAAATTTCGAAATATGTTTTTTAATGAGCAGAAAATTTTTCTTTATATATTTCATTCGAAAATGGGTAAATATGAGCACTTTTTTGAAAAATGGCTAAACTGCCATTTTTTTTTCAAAAAAGTAACCAAAAAATGGCTGTAACTTGAAATTGGTTTATTTATCAAAGTTTTTTTTATTACATATTTGATTTTATACGTTAAAAAATACCTTTTCTGGATTATGTAAATCAATTCCTTTTGGTAACGATTATCCCATTCCTTGTAAAGTTATGGAAATCGTCATTAATCAATGATTGCCAAGTACCTTCAGTGGCTTCAAGAAGGCAACAACCGACACATGCTGATTCATTTTGGTTTAGAAATTCGTTAAATTGAATTTAATACAGAATATTTTATAGTGATGATCAATTTTCTTCGAAAATGATCAACGGCTTCATCTTAAACCATAACCTCAAAGGTCAAAGATTTTTTTTATCTAGTCAGAAATTTTATGAAAAGATGCCATTTGATGTCCCTTGCAGCAAATAATTTTTAAATTGAATGCACTTATGTTTTTTTTATTCCTAATTCGATTTTACGACCTTTAATGATTTTAGATTTTTTTTCCTAGTTGCCATTTTTTCAAAAAAAAAAAAAAAAAAAAAACTGTGGGGTTAATTTTTTTCAAAATAGAGTGTATGTGTTAGAAAAAATTATAAAAGATTGGTATTATTTTTCTCCGTGCGTCTATTTGTAAATTATTTGGACCTAAGGAATCGATAGCAAAATTTCACCCAAATCAAAACTGAATTTTTAACGAAATTCTAAAGAACTGCTTAAGAAGATTTTACTAAATTTCCAATGATTGTCATTTAAGGTAGAATCACGCAAATTATACTATATTTTGGGAAAATGTCCTCTATTTATAAACATTCCTACTAAAACAAAATATTCAAGAAAGTTTGAATTGTTATTTTTATTTAAAGATTTAATGAAATGTTTTTTGGCCATTCCTTCTATACGTTTTAGCTTGTCAAAAGTAAGGATTGATTTCAATATTGTTCAAAGGAAAGTGAGTGTTAGTCCGTTACGAATATTTGTCAAAGTTTATGTCACCCCCCCACCCTCCCTTCCAAATTGGTCCGAAAAATCGGGGGGCATAACACTTTTTTTTTCAAAAAAACTTAAAAACTTTAATGGAATTAGAGGTTTAATCAGGTGTCTTTTTAACTTTTCTTAATTTTTTTACCCCCTCACCTCGACTTTGGTTAGAGTCGAGGGACATAAACTTCAAAAATATTTGCAACGGCCTTATTTAACCTCAGCATTTTTATAGGTTTATTTTTTTTGTGTAATGTCACATTTTCAAAATATATTGCGGTAAAATTACTTCTATAAACATTTTTCCACCAATAAACTTTGAAAGCATCACTTTTACACGGATAAAACATGAGAAAAAATGGTTAAAATTATTTTGTATTTGTTAGTTGAGCTGAAATCCGTTTAAATTTTTTTTAAATTCTAAAAAACTTATTTTAAATCTCATGTATGCTGTATTTGCAAACCTTCGTTCTTACAGAACTACCTCGGCTAAAATGATGCATGGCGAGGTCGCATTGTAAGGCAAAACAGGTGTCACTTCAGTGTCAGAACATGATTGTCGCATTTAAGGACAGAAGTCTTTACTATGGATATACTCACACAATCATATGATGCAATTACCAAATAAGGATTACCTTTTTTTGCGAATTTGTCACACATTGAACGTGAGTCATTTATTACAGTGATGCAATGCTACCAATTCCCAAATCAACACGAAAGATCCTCATTTCCGAGAACTGTCCCACCGAATCAACCTAGGAGTGTCACCGCCACGTCAATGCACCAATTTCCCTGCCGTCATCGCTGCCGCCGTCAAGGTGTGATTTTCACCGTTTTTTTTTTTGTTCCGTTCCCTACAACCTATCTCTACCACTCGCCTAGCAGTTGTTCAACTCACGTCGTATGCGCTATTTGCTTTGTTTATAGCACGGTTTGAAGCACTTTTTATTGTCCTCTCCCCTCTCCTCACTCCACCTAACTATTTTTACTACTGCGAAGCCGTTGTTTCGTCAGCTTTCGACGCCAGCAGCAGGCCCCCGTAGTTCCGGAGGAGTGTCAACAGTTTCCGCGCGCGACAATAAAACAACCGTGAAAGTTGGACCCAAGTGCACTGATGCGCACCTTTAAAATCTCGCGCCCGAGTCAAATCAGGTGCGCTTAAGGTGTGGCTCTCGCGGACAGTCACTTGACCCAGCGCAACAAGAGCTCGCGTTAGGCCCCAGATCCGCTTGTCTAGTGCCAATTTCAGGCCATCATAATGCGCGGAGGTGTTGTCGCACGGCATCCAGCTGCTGCGAGGTAAAGTCCTTGGACAGGTAGCTGGTGGTAGACTGGTTCAATGCATTCTTCTGAAGTGAATTTCTGTTTCGAAAACTGCAGATTGATTGGACTGAAGTAACAAAAAAATGCGTATGACCCTGAAACGACCCTAAAAGAAGCCTTCGCTGGATGGCGTCGAATCGCTTCGCGGTCTTCGACAAATTTTTAACGATTTTTAAGTTGAAACTACGCAATTTGAACCAGTCTAACAATCTCACCAACTCAACTGCCACTGTGTGCATTGTTGAGTGGGCTTCTTGAGGTTGTCCGGACGGACGTCCTCTCACGTATATGAAGTGCTGCATGAAGTCACGAAAACCAGACTGAGAGAACTGAACAAAAAACAACAACAACAAGTGGCAGTTTGCCGTGGCACATTCCGTTCAACCTACAGTGGTGGTGCAACAGCCAACACATTGTGGGATCTCGGCAGATCTAGTCTAATGTGCATTTCTTTGCCTTCTAGGTTAGGAAGCTGGCCCCAATAATGTGGGACACGCCAAGTGTCCCGTTCGGGGGAACTCTCGATTTCAGCTGTTTTGATGCTGAAAAGTGACTGTTTCGGCGGTAGACTAGTTCAAGTATTTGATGTTTTATTTGGTACAAGACGCAGATCTTCAGTGTTCTAGTAAAATAACCCACTCTGTAACTTTTTCGAAGACTGCAATCGATCCGACATATTCCGGTAGAGAGTTACGGTAGCAAATAAAATTTATGACAGTTTAAGAGTAAAAATCTAAAAATCTAAAAATCTAAAAATCTAAAAATCTAAAAATCTAAAAATCTAAAAATCTAAAAATCTAAAAATCTAAAAACTCAAAAATCTAAAAATCTAAAAATCTAAAAATCTAAAAATCTAAAAATCTAAAAATCTACAAATCTAAAAATCTAAAAATCTAAAAATCTAAAAATCTAAAAATCTAAAAATCTAAAAATCTAAAAATCTAAAAATCTAAAAATCTAAAAATCTAAAAATCTAAAATCTAAAAATCTAAAAATCTAAAATCTAAAAATCTAAAAATCTAAAAATCTAAAAATCTAAAAATCTAAAAATCTAAAAATCTAAAAATCTAAAAATCTAAAAATCTAAAATCTATCTAAAATCTAAAAATCTAAAATCTAAAGATCTAAAAATCTAAAATCTAAAAATCTAAAAATCTAAAAATCTAAAATCTAAAATCTAAAATCTAAAAATCTAAAAATCTAAAAATCTAAAAATCTAAAATCTAAAAATCTAAAAATCTAAAAATCTAAAAATCTAAAAATCTAAAAATCTAAAAATCTAAAAATCTAAAAATCTAAAAATCTAAAAATCTAAAAATCTAAAAATCTAAAAATCTAAAATCTAAAAATCTAAAAATCTAAAAATCTAAAAATCTAAAAATCTAAAAATCTAAAAATCTAAAAATCTAAAAATCTAAAAATCTAAAAATCTAAAAATCTAAAAATCTAAAAATCTAAAAATCTAAAAATCTAAAAATCTAAAAATCTAAAAATCTAAAAATCTAAAAATCGTAAAATCGTAAAATCGTAAAATCTAAAAATCTAAAAATCTAAAAATCTAAAAATCTAAAAATCTAAAAATCTAAAAATCTAAAAATCTAAAAATCTAAAATCTAAAAATCTAAAAATCTAAAATCTAAAAATCTAAAAATCTAAAAATTTTAAAATTTTAAAATCTAAAAATTAAAATATGTGTTGATCTAAAAATCTTAAAATCTATAATATTTGTTTTGGGCAATAATTTTCGGGGTTGAATTAGGGGAACTATACCCTTTTTCAGCCTATTTCTATTATCGGCCTATCAGCACTTCGAAAGTGAATAACAGCTTTCATAGAGGGTGTTTGACTGTTCCAAAGTAATAAATAGCTCAAATAAAAGTGAACAAGCAACTTTCCATTGTTGATTCCAACGATGCCAGATTATTTTATGAGAGATCTGTATTTTCTTAAAAATAAATCTTTATTTTATCTGTATTGTGTGAAATTCGAAGCCATACAAGACATTTTTTTTCAAATTTTAACAGCAGATTTGAGCTTTTTAATCATATTAAAGCATAATTCAATTGCTAAATACATCTGATGAGATACATCTGAAAATGTTGATTTAAGAGCGGAAAACGGCAAAAGTGATGAGATTTGGTCGAACAGCTTAGAGTAATTAAAATGGGTATATTTCCCCTAGCTAAGCTTAGCTTAGCCGTATCGAAAATCTCCTCGAACCCTTTACTCTCCACTTCCAACTGGAATGGCAAGAATGTTGGTATTTTCCCAGCTCCGTCTATGATGACGCCGTTACGACGCGTTACGCACCGTTGACCTTTCGCAGATCAGCTGGGAGCAATTTTCTTGTTTGTGGTGCCTTTCCCGGAAAGAAATCGATTCATTAGCTGGCAGTCCTTTCCATGCTGAATCAATTTGCACTTTGAGAAAGGTCAATGTTTGACAAGACTCTTTTAGAATTCCGACGCACCTTGTCCCAAAATAATCCCGACTTTATTAATAACCACAGCGGAAGTACTTAGGAAAAGTCCCACAAAAAAAGAGACTGCCCCGTGCCAAGAAACTGTCACCCAAGGTTGGCGTCATCTTTATGACCGTCGACGACGGCGTTCATTAATCAATTGCGGCGGTTTATTTGTCATGCTGGCAACAACCGGCGGTTTGTGTTCTGCGACCAGAGAAAGTACCTGTTCTAACGAGGCGGCGAACTCTGGCCGAAAAGAAGGTGTAACTGTTGGCACAAGTCCTTGACAGCTCATCTTAAAAGCTTTAATTAGGAGACACGGCACGGATCAACGCGGTGGAATTATGAGGTGTTGCTACCGGCTTTGTACGTCGGACGGTGGTGCCAGACTATCGTGCGAAGACTTTGAGTGAGACGTTTATGATATTTTGCTCCGCGAATTTTCAATGCACGCAACTGTCCTAAATTGAACAACTTTCAAAACAAACCGAATCAAAAAAAAAAAAAAATTCGGCGACCCTAAACGCAACTAACCACCAACAATTTGTAGTCTGCGTTTACACGACTTGTTAAAAAGTGAAGACACACTTGAAACAATAATATGGAACACGGGCCAAAGTTACACGTGTTCTCCAATTAAACTCCCGGCCCCAGCGATCTGATCCCCAAACCCTAATTCACACGCACGCCGCCGAAACGAAGAAAAACCCATGTCCAAATTAACACCTTGCACCTAAACCTATAATGTGTGTTTGGTAACACCACCACTTGATTCGTTAAATCGACCATTTCTTTCAATTACAAGCTTTGGGATATTGCGTAACTCCCCCTCTTGCCCGTGAACGAACGCATCATCCATTCGCGTGGATTGGACCATCGATAGCCGACTTTCCACGCCTTAAATCGGTCAAAATAATGTTGGACGCACTGGTAATAGTGGTTGCTGGTAGCAGCCGTCAATAGGTCACAATCGATAATAAGTACCCTTCAAAGAGGTTTTTTTTTCAAGTTTCTTTGCACCAGCTGCTTTGCAGTGGGTGCATTTGAGGGATAACGTGGGGTTTAATGGGCAGTTTAGAATTTCTTAATTTTAAAAAATCTGTTGCATTTATTTCTATGCAACACAAAACAATAAAACATCACAAAAGATTATATTTAACATTGTAAACATTTGACTTACTTTTCCCTTTTTCTCTTCTTGCAGGTATACCAGACGCAACCAACGAAATTTATGACGTTTTAAGGGTATGTTTTGCAAAAAGTTGGGTCACTTACAAAAACTGCATGCACCACATTAAAACCGATCTGGAGCGTTTGGTACGGTATGCCCACGCATCCTTTCTTCCCTGTGAGCAATTCTCCACCAAACTTGGAAATGGATTTTACTTATATATTTTTATTTGGTTCAAACTTGGTGGGGGCCATTTTGTGTCACCCATACCCATACAAGTCTCCATACTAGAGGTGGGCAAAAAAAAGAACGAAACCGCGGTTCTTTTTTAAACTCCGGTCTTTTGGAAGAACCGTTTGAAGATGGCATGATTTTTGTTATTAATATAATTTAATGAATTTCCAAAAAATAATGTAGCATTAAATTAGCTTTTGAGAATTGAAAATGCAATTTGAAATATTTCAATGCTAATAAAAATTAATCCCAAAAGTAAATAAATGATTTTCTACACGAAATGAAAAAAAAACTTTTCATTGTACAACTGATTTTGTATTTAAGTACAACCGGAATATAAATTTGAGCATTTCAAACTGCATAGTTTGTGAAATATTACCAGAAATCTACTAAATAGTTTAGAGATTTTGGAAAAAAAATCCTTTTGTCCGATTCAACTATAGCAGGTCTGCCCAACCTTTTTAGCTCAATTTTCACATTTTTGATCGTCAAAATTACAATTGTTCATTTTTTCATGGTTTTTTGCATGGATTCGGTTCTTAGGTGACCAGTGAATATAACTTTGACAAAAAATTGAAAAAATATTTTTGCAAGTCGTTTTTATGTAGTCTTTAAGTGAAAAATTGATTTTTGACGTAAAATGTAGATAAAAACGACTTGTATAAATATTTTTTCAAACTTTTTAAAAAGTAATGTTCACTGGTCATCTGTGAACCGATTCCAAGAAATAAACCATGAAAAAATGAACACTTGTAATTTTGACGATTAAAAATATGAAAATTGAGCCAAAAAGGTTGGGCAGGCCTGAACTATAGCGTTTATAGACTTTATCGATTTAATCAGAATGTAGAAAAAAGTTCACAGAATATTTTCTCCAAATAAATTGCAGAAATAAACGCAATTTTAAAATCAATAGCAATTTGTCTAGAATCCTTGATTTAAGTTTTGATGCCATTAATTACTCGAATGTTAAGGATCCAGTAGAAATCTTGACATAGAGACCACCAAGACCTATGGTTATCAAGAGCATCTTCTCGATTTCAGTTTCAATTTTTTTATCAAATAATTTATAAAAGTCCAATGTGAAAAACTTATAAAATCACACAATTCTAAAAAAAACATTTCATCCAAATTTTGAAAAAGAGCGAAAGAGCCGTTCAAAGGAGCGGCTCTTTTTAATGAGCGAACGAAAATGAGCGGCTCCTAAAAAAGAGCGGATTTGCCCACCTCTACTCCATACAATTTTGGCAGGTGATCATACAAAAATGGTACGTAAATATTCGAAAATCTGTAACTTTTCAAGAAATTTCTGATTGATTTGGTGTCTTCGGCAAAGTTGTAAGTATTGATGAAGACTATTTAGAAAAAAGGTACACGGGAAAAAATGGTGATTTTTTAACTAGCTTTTTTCACAACAAATCAATTTCCCAAAATCCGTTTTTTAATATTTAATTTTTTAATATGTTTTAGGGACAAAACCTCAAATCTCTTAAATCACTCAGAAGAGTGGACCATATTTTTTCCGATGAGCTATGATTTTTTTAAATAGTTTTTTTTTTTGTAAAAAATGAAATCTTGTCCTTAAAGTTTTTTGACATAATTTTTTATATGAAATGGAATTTGCAATCGAAAAGGACTTTACAATTTTTATGATAAGTGCATAGTTTTGAAAAGATAGCTATTCGAAGTTAAATTTTGTTCGAAAAATTCCGGTTTTTGCCTTCCTCACCTCACTAAGACTATAAAATCACTCGAAAATTGAACTTTTTAAATATACCTTTTAGATATACCTTCACGTACACATATCGACTCAAATACTCAAATTCAAATTCTGAGCAAATATCTGTCCGGATGTGTGTAGACATGTTTTTTTCCACACGATATTCTCAGAACTGGCTGAACCGATGTTGGCCGGGTCAACCTTATTCGATTCGTTTTGGGGTCCCATAAGACCCTATTAAAATTTATTCTGTTAAGTAAAGTATTTTAAAAAGTTTGCTAAGTGCTAAGAAAAAGATTTTTGTATCTACAAAAAAGGGTACTTTTTGCATAACCTCAAAAGGCCGGGTCTTTTTGTTTACGTGCGAGAGTCGCGCCAGATGCGAATCGCCCGGTTGCCACATTGCTTCAAATGAGAGTCTGCATGTTTTCTGGAAAAGTCTGTATCAGGTAGATATTTTTTTCATAAACTTATTTTCATTATTACTTTGTAAATGTGAGAAAGGCACCAACCACCCAATGGTGGATTAAGAAACGTTTTTTTAAAATAATGTACATGATTGTCCGTTCTTGAAAATATTTTTTCGAAAAGTTCAGAAAATTTCATACAATTTCGTCTATGAAACATTGAAGATTGGACCACTGGTTAAATACGAATAAAAGAAAAAGAAACAGGATTTTTTTTTTGTCTCACCATAACAACCCTTCATTTTCTAATGTCGATGTCTCAGCAACTAATGGTCCGGTTTCTAATGTTAAAATATGAAACATTCGTAAAATTTTCCGATCATTTCGAAAACAATGTTTCGAATTTTTTTTGAATCAAGACTAATTTTACAAAAGGTCCAAACATTCAATATTACTCCTCTTGAATTGTTAAATATCAAAAAGTCTAGTAATCTAAATATCTTATCTAATCTAATTCAAATCTTAATTTGATAATATTAAATCTGAGAATCTTGCAATCTTAAAATCAAGAATTCTAAAAATCTAATAATTTGTTTATTTAGGCTGCATGATGGTTTTCAGAACCCTTATAAAACCTGTTAGTTTAAAAATGTTTCTAGGGCTTACAACCTATCTGTCTAACAATCTTTTATTGAAAATTTTAAGGCCGTTGCAAATATTTTTCAAAGTTATGTATAAATCGGTCCGAAAATCAAGGGGCCATGATTTTTTTTTCGAAAAACTTAAAAAAATTATTGGAAATAGGAGTCAAATCAACTGAAACAATTTGAAATGCTTTCCCCTGCGTTTAAAATCATATTTAGTATGTCTGGGATCGATCAAAAATAATTTGTTTTTTTGCAAAAATCCGTTTTGCAGTACCGCAAAAAGTTTTTTTCTCGGCGAAAAAAAAATAGTCTTTACTTAGATATTTTGAAAGCTAATGATTGCAAACAACTAGGCAGGTGTGACGAGCATTTTGAAACAATTCTTTTATTAAAATGTTAATGTTTGTTTGCCCCTCCTCGACTTAGGCCACATTTGAGGGACATAAACTTCAAAAAATATTTGCAACGGCCTAACTGAAGTTTACAAAAAAACTGTTGTCCCTCAGCTTTGGCCAAAGTTTCAACATATGATTTTCAACTAAGAAAAATGCATTTCAAATTGTTTTGAGTTGATTAAAATTAAAAAATGATGATGAATTATGAATCGCACAAATTTAGGCCGAAATTTTAGTGAATGTTATTCTTTAGGTCTCAAATAAGATGTTAACATCAAAACAATCGATATTTTGTATAAAAATTGCTAGAATTTAAGAAAACCAGAAAAAATTTCTGCTTTGCCTTCCCGTGCTTCGGACGCCTATGAAATATTTCAGCAGAAATGTTTCACAGTTTTGGTAATCACATGGTTTAATTTAATTTAATTGTTTTAACATTGGCCACAGCGTCCAAACATTTTTTAAATGAAATTTGATGTTAGAATTCATCAAACAACACAGTTTAGACAATAATTATGGGAACTTATATCCATAATTGATAAAACAAGATTAAGTGTCCGGGTTTCGAAGCGTCCGGGAATTCGAATCATGACGTTATGAAAATTCATAAATCGATATACTGAAAAATCTAAATACTTACAAATCTAACAATCTATCTGTAAAAGGTTTAAGAAATAAGCAAAAAGTGGATATTTTGCACAATCAATTTCTGAGTTTTTGTTTGCGTGTACATTAATTCGATAGGGCAACCCAGAGGGAACACTGGCATTTTATTTTGCAACATTCAAAAAATCACTTTTTTTACATAAATGCATAGTTTGGGAGCTACAACGCCAGACAAATCAACCAAAAAAAAAACCATTTACCAATCAAAAAATCTTGCGATCTGAAAGTCCGCTTAAATTAAAAAAAATATGTGTCATAAAATTGATTAAATTCAGTAAGAAATGATTTCGAATTATTCTTTTAAGTTTCTGGATGTGAGTAACAGACAATTTATGCATGAAAATTAGTCATGCGCAAAGCGACCCGTCAAACCGGCTGAAATTTGACAAGACATACTCGGCGTTTATACGAAGCCCGATGCTTAAATTATGTGTTAAAAAACAGACGATTTTTTTGAAATTAAAATCGTAAGAATATTTTTATTTTTTTCTAAATGTTTTGATCTTTTTTCTATTTTTTTTTAGTTGGCCTTGCTCATGCACACGAGACCGATTTAACGAGTCTTCACCAAAATTTGGAGCCGTTTTGGTTTTGAAACGGTTAACTGTTTCAAATTTATTTTGTTAATAGTTGTAAACGGATATTTTAATGCCCTGAAACAGATTTTTTTTTTTCAAATGTGCGTCCATACTAACCCTTATCATTTTCGCCGATTTGCTTTTATGTAACCCCTTATTAGGAATCTGACTATTGAATGATCGTAAAATCAATATTCCAACCTTAAATTTTAAAAATCCAGCAATCGAAAATTAGGAAAATCTTACACACTCTTTCAATCTACAAATCTCTATCTAGGGGAACAGCATCTAATTCCAGCGTGCCTCTAATGTTGGCAGGTCAGAACTTTGACATTCAATTAAAGCTAATTAAAAGCGTTTTCAACTGAAATCGGGTGATAATTAGCTGAATAAGAAGTGAGCAAGAAAGTTTCAATCATAAGTTTTGTAAAATTAGTTGTTTAAATAGTGAAAACCAGCAAATTGGATGGAGTTAGGAGCGAGAGCTTAACCTGCCAAAGATACGAGAATTTCCCTATCTCACAAACTAAAAACAAAAAAGTTTTTCACTTATTTTACCCCAAGATCCCCACCAAAACACACTGCTCACTTCAGGTGCGTTTTTTTTTCTCTCGCAATCGCACACACGTTATTTGCGTTATTTATCATTTCGCACCTCGGCCAAAGCTTTCGTGGCCAATTGACCAACAGCCCCACACTCTGGTGCGGGGTTCATCTTTCAGCTGGGAGCCTTCAATTTCGCGAGATTGCTGCAGCAGCCTGTGGAGGTCGCCTCAAAATTTGCAATCCGTGGCGTGAAATATGGCCGCGCGATGATCATTCTCGAAATATTTGGCCGTGATGGGAAAATCAGCTGACTGCGGGGGGCGATTGAACCATATTCCACGGTCGTTACTGTGAAGATCCGCGCTGCGCGATCATGCAACTTCTTTGCAGCTTCAAGATCATAAACGGCAACACCCCGTGAGCGATCGAATCGGCACGCGATCGTGTACAGACATCTAAAAGGCCACCCATTTTGTCATGCGCAACTAATTGGTGCCTCAATGTTGAGCAGTCCGGACACTGTGGAGAGTTTGCGACGGTGCGATGGAGATCTTCATTTCCAAACATTGTCAAGATGAGTTTTTTGATGTTGCGAAAATTTCAACTCGCTGGCCGGCAGAGAAGTTATCGAAAAGTTTAGTTTGTAGTAAGTTATGTTTTCAAAGTATTCAAGTGATGTTTTTAATTTTACTAAAATAATTTGATTCTCAATTCAAAACAGCATCATCTGTGTTTGCTACATCAGCATCAAGTTTCGCATGTTTTACAACTGACTTGCCTCAAAGTCTGCACTGACTATCCTGCAGCAAAATCAATAACGCAAAAGGGCCACAATTTCACATTCCACGTGATCAGGGCGGCACATTTTTTTGGTCTTGTCTACCCATTCATCAATCAGGGATCATTCATAAATAACGTATTTTTTTATTTTCAAATAATTTAAGTGTTGGAAATATCTATTTAAGATTCTCAATCACATTTTTTTAGTGACGGTAATTTCGTAATTCATGGACCGCCCCTCCAGCACTACCTTCCGTTAAACATTACGGCATTTTTTGTTTTGTTTTGGTTTTTTTTTGTCGGCGGCGACGGCCAACGCTGCGGGTTTATGATGATGGTGATGACGACGACGGCCAAGACTAGAAAGTTTTGCACAGTTATGATCGCGCGAAAACGAAAGTACAAGTCGCGGTTATTGGCATGCGCGACCGAGCTTTCATGATCCGCCGTGATCTCGGGCACCTCTCGCGCGGGCTGTGACGTCGGAATGTTGGAGGAGATTGATTGATTTATCACGGAGTGATTGCTGAAATTTTTTCAGGATTAAGTTGCATAATTTTATACCTGTTTCTATTCTGAAAATGTTATTGTTATGAAAATAATGTTGTTTTTTTTTATCAATGTTCTTTTGTAATTTTGATGCAATTTTTGAATAAATTTGAGTTACTACACTTCATTTGCAGACATCTCTTTCTATTTCTTTTTGATTTTTTTGTGGTAAAGCTGAAATTTAATGTCAGAACCTTGAGATTACATCGCTTTGAAGCAATCATTTTTAAATATTTTTTTCGAAAAGATCGGAAAATTTCACGATTGTTTCATATTTTAACATTGTAAATTGAACTATTATTTGCAAAGATATCGACATTAGAAAATGGTGGGTTGTTTGGGTGAGACTTAGAAAACATAATTTTTCTTGTTCATAACCTTTGCATGGCAATATCTCAGCAACTAAGGGTCGTATCAACCAAGTCCAAAAAAGCAAAATATAGAGAATTTTCTCAGCTTTTCAAAAATATTTTTTCAGAAGTGGGCAAACATGGGCACTATTTTTTAAAAATAAATAACTGCGACTATTTTGAAAAAAAGTTTCATAAAAATGGCTATAACTTGAAAACGATGCCTTTTATCAAAATTTCACTAAATTACATCACTAAGTACATCAAAAAATGAAATTTAAAAATTCTTGCGACCAATATTTCGATTTTTTGAAAAAATTGTTTTGATTCAAAAAATTATAACTCGGTCAAAGATTTTTTACCCATTCTGGAAATTTCTAAAAAGTTTGCTCCTCTAAAACATATCAAAAAATGAAAAAAATAAAAATAGTGTTTTTTTGCAAATCAAGTTTTAGTGACAAAAAGTTAAATAAAAAATCACCAATTTTTTTTACCGTGTATCATTTTTTTCAGTGTAGTCCATATCCATACCTACAACTTTGCCGAAGACACCAAATCGATCAAAAAATTCCTTCAAAAGATACAGATTTTTTTTGAATTTTCACATATCATTTTTGTATGGACAGCTGCCAATTTTGTATGGAAAATTATATGGACAAACTAATGATGCAAAATGACTTCTTTGGGCATACCGAAGGCACCAAAAAAGTTTCAGCTGAATTTAAAAAATACAAAAATTAAAATTAAAGAAAAAAGACCGATTCCGTAGAGATCTGCTCATATAATATATCAATGTGACAAAATGAAACAGAATTATAACTTTACGCTGACCACAATCATTGAAATGAGTATTTATTTATTTTATTTCTTTGTCATTAATTTTGTTGTTGTTTTAAGTTACATGTTACCTCTTGTTTAATAAAAATCTTTTGATTCACACAAAAACTTTATGAAAATCTAAGTCAAATGTACCCCACATTTATTAGGATTTCTAATGTCTTTAAAAGCCTCTTTATTATCAAATAGATTGAAATGGTGAAAGGAACCTTGAATTTAAAGGAAGTTACTAGAGAAGAAATTGATGAATTTAATTAGAAAATTGTACAAAATTACTCAAGAATTAGAAAATAATTTTCAAACACGTTTGCCTGAGATTTCCGACTTTTCCCGACTTTTTGACAATAAAATACAATTTCCCGATTTTTTTGTGAATTTCGCAGAATTCCCGACTTTTTCCAGACTTTAGTGGCCACCCTGCTTTTAAAAAGTGACTATAAAAACATGGAAAAATTAGAACGGCAAAATGTAATGATAAGAGGTGGTAGAACAGGCCAAATACTACCAAAAACAAACATAAACTACACAGCAAAAAATCCGATGGTAAAATCGCATACAAAAGCATGCACATCACCTTCGTCAAAATTTACACTTAATATTACACACTACATGTACATTTTTTGCAAACACAAAAAAAAAAAGTTGGAACCGACGTGATTCAAACCCAGCACCAACAGTAAGGGCTGGCGCCTTAGCCCACTCGGCCATCAGACCGATGAAAAGTTGAAAGGATAAAGGCAAATATGAGCTTGACATTTCGGTCAAGTAGGTGTGCCATACTGATGGGCTACATATTGCAGTGTGTAAAATCACATAAAAATGCATAAAATAATGCAATATTTATTTTACACCCAGTGTAAACAAGATAAATGCACATTGAAATACTAAATATAAAACAAGAAAAACATAAAACAAGAGAAGTCATTTTTTTTCGTAGAATAAAAGTTGCCCAAAATTAACACGAGAAAAATATAAATTTTCAAAAAAAAAAATGGGCGTTAGAGGGGGGTATAAACATAAAAAAAGTTGCAACCGATGGGATTTAAACTCTGCACCGACAGTAAGGGCTGGTGCCTTAGCCCGCTCGACCACCGATGCCAAACCGATAAAAAAATGGAATGAATAAAGGCATATATAAGCTTGACATTTCGGTCAAGTGGGTGTGCCATACTGATGATATTTCAGGGTGTAAAATTACATAAAATTTCATAAAATAATACAAAATTTATCAATTTCGACACAGC
This sequence comes from Culex quinquefasciatus, assembly GCF_015732765.1. Classification (NCBI taxonomy): domain Eukaryota; kingdom Metazoa; phylum Arthropoda; class Insecta; order Diptera; family Culicidae; genus Culex; species Culex quinquefasciatus. The sequence continues at coordinate 88,202,752 of NC_051861.1, read as the reverse complement.
AAAGAACTCAAAAGGCCATTGAACGCAACAACGCGACGCGGTGTGACGTCTCAACGGACGACGCCTTGATGTGCAAGCAACATTTATATTACAATAACCGAGTTTGCAATCGAAACTTGCGCGACTCAGCGCTTCAAGCAAAACGCATAAAATCGGAACGAATAAAAATAAAAACAATACAACACCACCAATCACGACGACGACGTCGAAAATAAAACGAGGAAAAAGAAAAAGACAGAAAAAAAATCAACAACAATAAAAATGACAGCTCAGTGATCTTGAAAGTGTGCGGCGTGCGGTTTGTTGCCTTTTTCCTTCTTCTTCGTTTGCTTTTTCCTGTGGCTTTATTATTATTATTGCCGTTTTGCGATTATTTGTATTTTATAACGCGCAGCCCCTGTCGGTCAATGTCGCCGTTTTGCGAAACGTTTTCTCTTGGCAACGTGGTGCTGTGTGGTTTGGATGCTGCGGATTTTTGTTTTAAACGCGGAAGACGTGACGCAAGGTATTTTGAATAACTAAGGTGTGGCGGTAATTTATCATCCATTTTTTCATGAGATTTCATGAGAACTGCATACAACTTTTTTTTATTCTTTAGCAAAAAATAACCAATGCAAAACAATTTTCTATATTTTTTAAATTTTCTTCAACAACAAAATCCGTCATACCTTGTGTTTTACTAAGAGTCAGAACGACGAGCTTGGAGGAAAAAGAGAAAAATCGCCGTGGATTATCGCGCGATGATTCTTCACACGGTGACGGTGACCTGCGACGACCAACGGACGCCGCCACCAGAAGTGATTGGTAATTTCCGATCGTTTATTACTGGCGGGAAAATGGTGAGAGATGGCGGCGCGCTAAATGAGCTGTCCACGTTCTTCCGTGTTTTTTTTTTTACTTCTGGGAATGCGTATACTTTTACGATGTTTTGAAACAAAAGTTTGCTCAACGTGCGATGAAGTCAACGGGGAAGAATTTATCCTGTTTTATTTGCGAACCAAAACTTATTTAATTTTTTATAACTCTTTAAATGTGTCCACAAATTTCTCAAAATCTGAAAAACTATTCTTTGAATGATGAATTTTGGACACTGACAAAAAGCTCGTAATAAAATGTATTAGGTACATATCTCGACTCCAAAGATTTAAAATTCGTCAAAAATACCAGGTTCTGACCAATTTTATTGTCTTGGTCTTAAAGAAAGCCTACACAGAAAGAAAAACTTTACTTCTCTTGTTTTATGTTTGGCTTGTTCCATTCTTAGTTCAGTCTAGACTCGATTATCCGAAGTTTCGATTATCAAAGTTCGATTATCCGAAGGTTTGTATGGGACTTCGGATAATCGAATCTGAACAAAAATTTTTTTCGTTTATTTTCATTTTCATTTGAGTTCTACGACCCCATTTTAGTCAAATTGAAGTTGTTGATTGCCTTTAAAAAAATGAAATGCATTTTTGCAATTCCGTCGTGAAACTACTTACTTCTCCTGTCATTCTTGAACGACGAAATAGCCTACTTTTCTGTACCAAAAATAACAGAATCGTATAGAAACAATTTTCAAAATAAATGCTGAAAAGTTCTACTTTTCAGCACTGAAATGAGTGCTGAAAAGTTGAACTTTTCAGCACTTGTTTCGAAAAGTAACACTTTTCAACATTTTTTTGATTTAAACGATTTATTGACAAAATACATTATAATTCGACTTAAAATTTCACTCAATGGGTGTTTTTCGAAATTGCAAAAAATGTTGTATGGAACTCGTTGCAAAACTTGATTTTTTCAGCACTCGTCGTATTTATCCAACTCGGTGAACCTCGTTGGATAAATGTACGACTCGTGCTGAAAAAATCCTCTTTTTGCAACTTGTTGCATAAACTACTATTTCAATATTGCATCACCGCCATTTTGGCCGCCATCTTGGATTTTAAAATACTAAATAATTTTAGCATAGTTTAGGGGTCATACCTATGCTCAACAATCAAACATTAGACAACGAAATTTTTTTGTGATTGATTATCAAAGTTAAATTTTTCCGAGGCCTTCGGGTAATCGAGTCTGGACTGTATTTTAATTTGCTTTTATCTCGTTTAGTGTATGTTAGGTTTTGGTGTTATTTGGTCTTTTCTACCACCTCCTATCGTTACATTTTGCATATCTAATTTTTTAAAGTTTATACTGTCACCTTTTCAATTTTTTGCTTGTTTTTCATATCATTTTAATTGTAAAATAATGCGTAGAGGCTTAGTCGTAATTCTTCTTTGATCCATCTTGGGCAATTCGGAGTGCATAATTGGCAAAGGGAGCGCGTGGTCGTAAAAAAATATTCGGAGTGAAAAGTGATTTTTTTTTGTGTGTGCCTTTTGTTTCGCATTTTTGTCGTGAATTGTGCGCTGCGAGGAGAAGATTACCCTCTGAAAATGCAGCGTCATCAGTGCATAATTGGCAAAAGGAGCGCGTGGTCGTAAAAAATATTCGGAGTGAAAAGTGATTTTTTTTTGTGTGTGCCTTTTGTTTCGCATTTTTGTCGTGAATTGTGATATAGTTTGCGATAAAAACGATCCGAATTCGTTAGGTTTATCGTGTAACAAAATTATTTTGATTCATTAAGAACGTCGTGTGGTGCGTGAGTCTTTTTTTGTGTTGAAAAGACCTTCCAATAGCTCCGTAGCTCGGAGGGCTCGACGTCGGTTGTTTGTGTGTTAAGCCCTCTCCATAGCATCGTAGCTCGAGAGGCAACCAAAATCAATACCTTATCTAGCTAACAAAAAGAAGATCGGAAGGCACTTGATGATTGAGTTCGTCGCTTATATTCCGTAACAAATTCATGAACTAAATGATTATATAATTAAAAATCAGACTACGCTATCATTGCAGCATTGCGTTTAACACCTCATTTTATAAATAAATATTATTTGGTTTTATCTTTCCACAGTCGGCTGTCTAAGATTAAACCATTTCATTAAAAAATTAACAACAATTAAACGGGAAATGTCTCATCCACAGCAACCGATTGTTTGCCTTGAGAATAAAATATAATACCTTTCAACAAACACTATGATTTTGGGTCGCATCATCATCTTCTATGATGAATCCTGACCAAACACCCTATCCTACTAACCAATTTTCAGGTTCCTGGCGCTTGTGGGGTGTAAGCACAGAGTAAATCAGCTGCCCTAGTAGCAACCTGCGCTAACTAACATTCCCGTCCCTTAAAATCGAGGTCTACAAACTGACATGGCGGGCGCCGTTGGTGGCCAATGACTGTTACCTATTCGCAACTGATCTAGTTTTAGCAATCATGATGTTTTATCTTTTCAGCGCATTCATACATGCTGTTGATAAGGGAAATACCACTTGATAGTCGAAGCCTAAGATCAGTAGTGCTGAAAGGATATTACGGTTCTGTTCAGCAACGGAGAAGGACAACCATGGGTGGTCTCTCATGCTCTCATGCTCATGCTCATGCTCTGATCCATCTTGGGCAATTCGGAACTGGTTACCGTTAGGGTACCAGTACGGCCGTTAAGAAATAAGTAAGATACCCTATCCGACATATCAAACTTTATTAAATTAAAAAGATTTGAAAATCCATGGTCATTAGGGTGACAATAATACAAATCGACATCAGGGATATCCCCTTACTCGATTGCTTACACACTTCGAAAAAATCGTGTAATTTTATGTCTTTTTAATGCACATAACTGGAGCGTCATATCAGATATAAAATTACATCTGATTTGGAAATTACACGACCAAACAAGCAACCGGTACGGTCGCGTAAAATTACATTAAACGCAATCTGATTGGGAGCTATTCCTATAGGAATTGTTTGTTTTCTTATTGGGAACTTGTGAAAAAAGAAACACCACGTTTATGACGAAAACTGACGTTTATTTGCACAATACAACAAACCCTTCTATTTTATTCGTGGAACCCGGAAAATGTTCTCCGCATGTTGGGTGCTCTCCGCTTGTCTACATTCAACTGTCTGCTTGAAACCTCTATCCGCATCTGCACAGGATCCAGCAGCAGACTGACCGGAATATAATCACCTTGCCCACTAGAATTGATCCGATGACTGATTCTTCACACTCCTGACACCTCCGGTTGTATTTTGATGCGGCTCAGTCTTTGGTATTGTTGTGGTTGTGGCGGTCTGACGGAGGTTGCCCGACGGAACCGCCATCATCAGCGATCGTTTGAGCTCGGATTGTCACTTTCCTATAGACGCACAGCTACAGCCAGCGTTAAGATCTGGGCTTGGATTCCGGAACCGTGCCGTATGACGGATAATCTGGCGGATGAAAAGCGGTCGAACTGCATCTGCGATAAACAGTCAGAAAAGTTTTTATGGTATTTCAGCGGAAAATTACTTAACTCACCTTAATAAAGTGCTTCTTATTATCCTTATGGTGGTTGATAAGAGATTTTCACCATTTTTTCGTCGATTTTGCAAATAAGGAACTTTTTACTCCAACGCGCACATAGAGATCTCACGGTTTCTCTCACGCACACCACGATTCTGTGTTAGTATTTGTATTTAAAGTATTGTTTTGGTTTTGATCGATTGTGATTGGCTGAATTCCAAGCAGCTGATTTTGTTTACACTATTTTCACGCAGACATAGGCAAATCAGTAGACAACACGCCTGTAAAACCAGCTGTTTTCCACGTGCTCGTGGTATAACAAAGGACACAGCTGATTTTGACAGACGAATCATTCTACTCGATTTGCCTATGTCTGCGTGTAACTAAACTCCAAACTAACACACTCTCGCGCGTGGATATCTCTATTCGCCTACAAAAACAACAATGGCTGACGTTTGGATGCACGCTGAAGTGGTGAAACTGAATACGCTTAAAATTAAGTCTGATTTGCTGTAAATTTCAATCAAAGTACACGCTCCTGATATGTGCATCAAACATGACTGAATATTACGTTTCACAAGACGTAACATTTTGCTTTTTCTGAAGAACTAGAAAATCTCTCCATTTGCGTTGAAGAAGACATAATTTTACACTTCATTTAGGATTACATGCTTGTATTTTAAATTATATTTGCAATTACAGCTAATGTAATATTCATATTTGTTTAGTGTGTAGGCAAAAAGAAGCAACTGTGAACATTTTGAGTGAAATCGGTTAAGGGCTAAGGGTCACTTTTTATCGCTGAAGAAGATGTAAAAAAAATCTTTTCAATCAAAATAACAATAAAAATATGTAAAATTCTAGAGAATTGCTCAAAAGTGTCATGAGCTAGAAAATAATTTCCGATGGTTGATGTTGCGTGTTTGTTTTGTCAGTTTTGACGATTTGCAACCATTCTTAGGATTAAAAATGCGTATTTTTTGAGATTCTGGAACTATCAGGTAAAGTCGGGAACTAGAAAATGGGATTTGATTAGCCAACCTGACCGTGCTACATAATTGTTTAAGAATGTTAAGAAGGTTTTAGACTATGATTAACAAGGCCGAGCAGACTTTTTTTTTTGTTGTAAATCGTTTGATTACTAAACAATCAAATGATTTAATTTATTTATTTTTGCAGACAATTTAGGAAGAATTGCACTCGTCGTACCATAACTAATTCCATACTCAATCCAGAACTCCCATCCATCCAGATCATGCCCTTCGTCATTCAAATTGTTTCCCATGTTGACCACACGCCTGATGTCGCCCGTAACTCCCTCTCTGTGCCGCGTGCAGCATAACATGAAATTTACTGTTTTGCTGTTTCGTTCGTCGCTTGCGCATCGGAACCGTTTTTTCTTAACGGTGCCTCCCCTCTACCAGCTCAGGTGAGAAATGGGCTCAAGAAAACCACCGCCGCCGCACATGACAACATTCACATGACTCTCCAAGTCTAGCGCCATCATGTCCATCAAGATATCGCCACTTTTATAAGAGAGCCTGGCTGCTAAACCACCAGTTTATGGTCTTGTGGTGGGCACGGTGGGTTCGAGTTGGAAAGAATGATTGATTTTGAATTCTGCCACCAAAACTTTTCTTCTTGTTTTGATTTTTTTTTTCATTTTTTTTAATAAACCCTCAAAACAAACCCACCGTGCAACGAAGTTAGTACCGAACCGGTTGCGCTACCGCGCGATGACCGGCAAGTCTAGCGCGCACAGAGTTTGCTTCCTCAAGACTTCTTAGCGACGCAAAATCTCAGAAACAAAGAACAGCTTCTGGCTTCAGTAAGGTCCGTGTTGTGACAGGACTGCGAAGAACGTCGAAAATAAAACAACGCCGCCAATTTTATAAACAAAATCGAAATTGCGGTACACTTTGCGTACGATACCCAACCGAGAGCTGTTTTGCCTTTTTGGCAAGTTGATTTCACGTTTCTTGATTTTTGTTTGTTTGAATCTATTAATTTGGGGTTTGGTTGTTTTTACCATTTTCGTTTCTTTGAATTTTTATTGTAGTTCTTTTCTTCTTTGTTTTGATTCGCGATTTATGATATTTCTTCAAGATTTCTTTTTATAAATTTTAATTCCTGAAACAATTGAGTTTTCTCTCCAGGTCCACTACACTCATCTCCACCCACTCACTGAACTACTATTACAGCTGTACTGCTCTTCATGGATGGGGATTATTGAGCGTTTAGGGTGCTGGTTATTCCACTGAATCGCGTGTCATGTCAGAAATGTCCGTTTTTCGTCTTTCTTTTTTGCATTTTATAAGGTGTGGGAACTCTTCATCGCCTCCGTCCAAAGAACTGCTGCAGCACCTTAAATATAAACATGAAGTCATAGTTCAGCTGGCTGCCAGTCAAAATAAGTTTTTTGCTGCTTTATTTTGGAAAATGGGACTTGTTTGAGCTGTTTTTTTTGTCGAGTCGTTGGTTTGGAATTAATCGAGAAGGTGGATTATATTTGCACGCCCGCGACGTCGATTGGAAAAAGGGAGGTTAAGTTGTTTTAAATGGCTTGTTTTTTGTTGTTTTCTTCTATTTTTCGGAAAGGTGAGTCAACTCAATTTGTCAAAGCGTTTCCTTCTTTGGTGGCGAACTGTCTCATTGTTGGGGAAATTTGTGTGGAAGGTTGCTAATTTGAAGATTTCGTTGCTGCTTATACTAATTTTGTCCCAAAATTAGAGAACAAAACTTGTGAGTGGGTGCTTTCATTGCTGCTGGCCGACAGCGAAATTATGGGAAAGTATAGTTTGTATCAAACTTCGCTACCTTCAAAACCTCGAAAACATCTACAACCCTGGCGCTACCAAGCTCTGCTTGACGGTTGTGGCACCAAATTTGCCTCTGTCAGCTCAAGTGCACGCAACGCAAACGCTCCGATTGCAACAAACTGCAGATTTATAGCCCAAGAACCGCCCCTCAAGTTGCGCCGCACGCCAATTTTGGGGGTTATTGTCATTGCGCGACAACAAGTTGACGTGGCGGCCGTTACAAATCATGCTGTCTGTTTGTCTGTCGAAATATCCTTTAAGCTCGGCGCGTTGACCTAGATCTTGAAGCGTTCTTGAGCTTGTGTTCAACGGCGTTGGCGGGTTGCTGGCGATTATCGAATTTTTTGATGATTCTGCCAACTTGGCCTGAGCTGAGCTAGCTGTCGAAAGAACTTGTTCGTCAAGTTGTTGACCGGCAAATGAAAAACACGAACCGCTGCTCGATAAAAGTGCTCCTACTAAAACTTGTTAAAAATTTAAGCTGGTACTTTGGAGTTGATTTGTTTTGATGACCGCGCGCTTATTTCGCACGCGCGTTTCACGTCTCGTTGCGTACGCGAGCAGGTGTAAATTTTTGGTCCTAATAACTGTGAGTGTGTGTAGGTTTGTAAAGTGCAGAACTGTTTGCCGGTCCGCAGTGGCATGTTTGCAATCTGATTAGTATCAAAGCAGTAATTTGAGTGTTAGTTGTGTTAATTTTTGTGTGGTGTTTCAACGCTGATGCCAGAATAACTGTACAGTTTAGAATGTGATTCTGCAACCGTAAAAGTAAAACTAAATTGTTCTAGGAAAGTAACTATTTACAGTCCAAACTCGATAATCCTTGGAAAAAATCACTTTTGTTTTTGTTTGTTGAGCTTACATACACCCTAAACTACTCTTAAGTGATTTAAATTTTCAATCCAGATGGCGGCTGAGCATTTACAGTCGACTCTCTGGATGTCGATCTTCTTGATATCAATATTGCTCCAGCTGTCAATAAACTGTTCAGTCCCTCAAGTAGCATGCTTTGACTTTGATACCTCCCGCTCTCGACGGTCCCTTCAATATCGCAAACGAGAGAGCCCACTGTAGTAATTGTTAAGGCAATCAACCATTTAAATTTGACTACAATAGGGTCGCAGAGTTCGAATTTGATGCTAAAAATAAAAAAATATAATTATTAGATTTTTGTTTTGATCGCGATTTGATTACCCTAAGTCCCATACAAACTTTAGATAATCGAAGCTGGACTGTATTTAGAACTTTACGGAATAGTTGGCCTTATGTACAGTAGGGTGGTCCAAATCCGGGCTTACTTGGGGCTACTCCCTGAACTTGACCTCTAAGGCATTACTTGTGAAAGACTCAATAACTAGGGGAACAGCATCTAACTCCATCGTGCCTCTAATAATGCCATATCAGCACTTTGACAATCAATTACAGCTCAAAGAAAGTGTTTTCAACAAAAATCGTGTGATAAATAGCTATAAAGGAAGTGAGCAAGCAAGTTCCTATCAACGGTTTCACACAATATGTTTTTTTTTACGTAGTGAAAATCAGCAAATTAGATCGAGTTAGGAACGAGTGCTTAGCCTGCCAAACATACGAGAATTTACCTATTCAAATCTTACAAATTCTCGAATGTAGAACGTTCATTAAATTTGGAAGACTTTCCAAAACATCATATTTTTAAAGTTTTTAATTTTTTCTATGAGCCAGAGGGTAGCCCCGAAGAAGCCCGGATTTGGACCACCTTAATATACAGATAAAGAACCATACTAGCGAGCAAAGATTATTTTTTTTAATAAAATTTAAAAGCCTAATTAGGGAAACAGCATGTAATTCCATCGGGCGTATCGGGTGTCAAATCGGATGAAATAAAGAAAATTTTAGATTAAGAAATTTCAAAAATTGAAAAATTCAAAAACTAAATTAGTAATTTATGCAACACGTTGCAAAAAGAGGATTTTTTCAGCACGAGTCGTACATTTATCCAACGAGGTTCACCGAGTTGGATAAATACGAAGAGTGCTGAAAAAATCAAGTTTTGCAACGAGTTCCATACAACATTTTTTGCAATTCCAAAAAACACACACTGAGTGAAATTTTATGTCAAATTTTCATGTATTTTGTCAAAAATCGTTTAAATCAAAAAAATGATGAAAAGTGTTACTTTTCGAAACAAGTACTGAAAAGTTCAACTTTTCAGCACCCATTTGAGTGCTGAAAAGTAGAACTTTTCAGCATTTATTTTGAAAAGTGTTGCTATTCGATTCTGTTATTTTTGGTACAGAAAAGTAGGCTATTTCGTCGTTCAAGAATGACAGGAAAAGTAAGTAGTTTCACGACGGAATTGCAAAAAAAATCTTAAATTTAAAAAATAATAATTCAGAAATTCTAAAACGTCAGAATTCAAGTATTCCTGAATCCAAAAATTTAAAAGATCGAGCTGTTTAATTTTTTTAATAAATAAATAAGTGAAAACGAAGGAATTCTATCATTGTGAAATTTTTAAATTAAAAATTATGCCGTTGCAAATATCAAAAGTGTTTTAATATGCATTTTACACCGGTCCAGTTGTTTTGCATCTTTTGTTTTTAAAATATTTAATTATAACCAAAAGCTTACAAAACATTTTTTTTTACAAAAATCAAAATATTTCTTCCATTTATAACTACCAACACACTAAAATGCCATTCAAATTGTGTTCAGTTGAGTCGAGACTTCTAATTTCATCAAAATTGCAAAGTTTCTTAAAAAATGTGCCCCCTGATTTTCAACTGATTTTAAAGAAGTGTAACATATACTTTAAAAATGAAAAAAAAATGAAATTTTATAAAGTTCAAAATTTAAATAATAAAATTCATAGCTCAAGAACCTTAAAATTCTAAAATTTGGGACATTAAAATTTAAAATCGCAAAAGTTTAAAAACATCAAAAATGTAGGGATTTCAAATTTGTCTTGTCAAAATTCTCATTATTTGTCAGTTATTCTTTTTAATTTGAATTACGATTTTTTTTTGCTTCCACTTTTTTAAATTCAGATTTTGATTTTTTTTAGTTTTTGCGTTTTTAATAATTTAATATTTTCCTAATGAATCGCAAGCTCATACGCACAGCGAAAATCGTTGTTTATAAGGTCAATCAGCAGATTTTTCGAAATATTGAAAAAAAACTATTGCAGTGAAAACTAAAAAATGGAAATAATTTATTCATTGCCAAAAGTAAAAAAACACACAGACATCTCTCAAGCATTTCCCTCGGGATTATATTAAATTAAGGAGCGTTGAACCCCCTCCCCCTGCCCCCTCGCATCGTAACAAAATTTCCATACAAATTTAAAAATGTATGTAGCGTAACACGGCCTTCGACACCCACTCCTATTGTATGAAAAAATCCCGATCATTTGATACCCTATTGTAAAATCTGAAATTTTATGATTTTTAAAAATACGTAGTTCTTGAAATTTTGGATATTTTCTAAAATTTGTGTTATTATTTTCGAAATGCATGAACAAATCCCGATCATTTCATACTTATGTTGTAAAAAAAAATCTAAAATTTTGAGTATTTTTCCAAAAATACGTAGATTTGTTAAAGTTTTGAGTATTTCCACAACAAAATGTTATAACTTTCGAAATGTATGAAAAAATCTCGATCATTTGATGATTTGAGTACCGCGTCCGCAACAGAACAACCCAACAGGAGCGGCTATATACACATATATGTATTACTTTTTCGAAAATACGTAGCTTTGTAAAAAAAAATAGTATTTAAAAAAAATACTACTTTAGAAATGTTTGAAAAAAAAAACCCGATCATTTGATACCCATATTGCTATAACATTAATTTGGAGTTTATTTTCGAGAAACATAGCATTTTCAAAAAATTTCAAAATACGTATTTTTTAACATCATCCCGATTCTAAAACACTGTATTTTTAAGTTTGGATGATTTTTTCATAGAATCATAGCCAATGTCTCCCATATAGCCAAAATACCATAAGCTCTGTGTTTCAGTTAAGAGCGAGTCCACGAACAGGGCATACCCCTTTGTATGGGACGTCGTTTGGACCTCACCAATCTGCCTGAAATTTTCAGGGGTTGTTTGTACATATAAAACTAGCATCTGGCCAAAATATGAGAACTCTAGGTCAACGGGAAGTGGGGCAAATAGGGACACAAAGTTTGAAAGTTCAAAAACGTCAAAAATCTTAAAAGGGCTATAACTTGGGCAAAATTCAATTTAATTTCAAAATTCAAAATGCATCTGAAAGGGCTTAAAAAATGCAACAAAATGCAGGGTAGAGCATCCCATTTGGTTGAATCTTAAGGGAGTTATTGGCATTTTAGTGAAAAAATAGCACAATTTTCAAACTCAAATAAAAAAGTGTTCCATCCAGATATCAACTCGGTTCGACCTGCAGCTTGTAGGGGACATCTGGGACTACCATCTGAGACTTTGAACGCTTTGAGTAAGGCAGTTTAACATATTAAATAGACATGTTTACTTTTAGTGAAATTTTTGGTTGTAAATTTTTGCTCGGGGACCCCTTAGATCCCATTTTCTGATGATAATTTTATCATATTCGTGTTCCTGAGACAATTTCACAATAGAAACATGCATAAAAATGTTTATTTTCATCCATTTTAACCCTTTAAAAAATGAAAGTTAAAAAAAATGAGATGCTGCTTTTTTCTGGTGTCATCTAGTATCCTTGGAAACGAACTTGAATTTCAATAAATGTTAATCGAAGATTGTTTTTAACTTTCATTTTTAAAGGGTTAAAATGGATGAAAATAAACATTTTCATGCATGTTTCATTTTAAATTTTGAAATTAAATTGAATTTTGCTAATTATAGCCTTTTAAGATGTTTTACGTTTTGAACTTTCAAACTTTGTGTCCTATTTGCCCCACTTTCCGTTGACCTAGAGTGCTCATATTTTGGCCAGATGCTAGTTTTATATGTACAAACAACCCCTGAAAATTTCAGGCAGATTGGTAAGGTCGATGCGAGATGGGTATGCTTTGCTCGTGGACTCGCTCTTAAGCACTGGGCCGTGCTTACCGAGGCAGTTGTACGAATCAAAACCGGGGCAGTGCAAAATCGAGGCGTGCTAAACCGGGACTTGACTGTACCAAGTGCTTTCGATTTTCAATACAAAATCTGAATATTTTTGTAAATTAAAGAATATTTTGAAAAATGAAAAACCACTCTTTGGAAACATACTGAAAGCCTTCAAAATATTTCATAAACGTCATTTTAGGTCTTGAATCTAAAAATTCTAAATTTTCCGTTTCTCTTTGTTTCATCGTTCGTGTCTGCCGTGGGTGGCCTGGAACAGCCAACGACCAACAACGACCAACTTTTTCAAATCTTTTTTTCGTTGAATCGCGATAACTCGTGATAATATAACAAGCAAACCCCTTATGTTAATATATCCAATTTTTTGCAGTTGTTTGCTCTAAAATGTTGTAAAACATTATTACACTCTAAAAAAAACCTGCAAAGTTACAAAAAAAAAAACACCAAAATGACCTTTCTAGATTAGTACAGATTCGAAAAGTACATTAAATTTCCCTTAAATTACATTTGCCAATATGTGATACAGTAAAGTAACGAAAAATGGCAGAATATTTGAAACTATTTTTGTATTTTTTTTTTCTATAAAAATACGTTTTTGTTCAGAATTTTGAGTTTCTATCAAATCGGGCGTCCAATTTTACATAGGTGCATAATTGGCAAAGGGAGCGCGTGGTCGTAAAAAATATGCGGAGTGAAAAGTGATTTCTTTTGTGATTTTCAAAGCCCTTCCTATATCATCGTTGATCGGAAGGCACGGCGTCGGGTGGATTGTGTTTAAATTTTTCGAATAAGGTTTAATTTTTTTGCGGTGAAAAAGCCAATTTTATATAATGAACGAAAGACGCACTGACAATTTGGATCGTTGAGTTAATAGTGGAGCAACATAACTGTGTGTGAGTGATTTTGTGTGTTAACTAGAAGACCTTCCCATAGCATCGTTGCTCGGAAGGCTCGCCGACGGGTCTGTTATAAAGTCCTCCCCATAGCGTCGTAGCTCAGGAGGTATCGAAAAGCCAATACCTTATCCCACTAAACCAAAAAAATGATCACGTGATGCTTGAAGGAGATGCTGTGGATTCAACGGTCTCAAGCGGTATCAACAAGTATATAGCGAAAAACTATGTGCTTGATGAGTCTGCAACTTCAACTATCGGACTAACATTCCTCCTTTCGTTGAACTGCAGGCTTCTTGGGAGGGCGCCGGTATTGACTAATTAAGTCGGGGTCTTCAGCGGTTAAACAGTGAACGGATGGTTGGCTCCCACTGATCATTTTTGATTCATTGTTTAACTTCAGCTGATCTGTTAATAACGGAGTAGCAGCTCATTGGCAGTCAACCATGCTCATGCTCTATCAAATCGGGCGTCCAATTTTACATAAAAGTCCCTTTGACACCACATTTCCAAACTGTCACCATTTCAGGCTGCAAATTATTGAAAAACAAGTTTTTTCGAATGTTTAAAAATGGAAGGGGTCTACCGCCCCTCCGCCACGAGATATCGAAAAATGGAGCTCGATTTCGTGATCAGGGACCAAAGTATTCGCAAATCGAAGAGGGCTCGGTGCAACTTTTCCAATGTCGTGTGAGTTGGCGGAGAATTACCCAGATATTATTCTAGCTCGAAAATTTTGCAATATTCACAACACAATCCGAGCGATTTTAAATTTTTGGGTTCGCGTTTCAGGTCGCTCATTCAGTGTTTTTAATTTCATTACCCCTTTATCAAATTGTTACAAATCTCGGTTCCGCACCGCAAAATCGCGCGCGCGAGCGCCAGATAACGCGCGTATTTTACAATCCCCGCCCAGCTTTGGCGAACAACCTTGCATGAAAATCAAATCAAAAACCAAACAGCTCCGCGCGCAAGGTTATGTCGAAAGTCCGTTTCCGACTACCGTTCCGACATTCCACTTCAGATGCAATCCCCAAAGCCACACGACGACACGGTCAACGAAGAAGAACAGCGCGCTAGGGGGAGTCGCACTCATTTTACCAGCAGAAATCCGTTTGAGTGTTTCGCAAAAAATAAAGATAAGGCGTTGATGAACACTTGCATGGGTAGAAATTGTTTTTTCGTAATGGGAGTTTGTGAGGTATCAATTTGAACTTGTACTATTCTACGAATTCGCCACCCAACTAGAAAATTTTAGTCACTTGGGAGAATCGGGATGACCCCGAAATTCCTCAACGTCCCGTCGGACACAATGGAGTTCGTGCCTAGATTCCATCAACCGGACGGGGTTTGGGAGACAATATTCTTTGTGCGGTTCTGGGCGCGGAAAGTCCAAGCTCATTACTGGTTTCGCTAAATATGGTAAAGAGGTTCAATGGAACTGTCTGAAGGTAGCTGGAAAGGTGGTGAAGTTCCGAAGGGGTGTGGAAGGAGTCTCGAGATAAGATTTGGATTTTAAACGCGATTCCACTCGAAGTCAACGCGCGGTTGTGTTCGTATCCTCAACACGACCGTTGAGGTTATGGTTGTGAGTCAGAGCACGGTAGGGGAGGGTGGCTAAAAGGAGCTTCTTGTGCCCGTTGTCGTCCAGCTATTAAAGCCAGGAGGGAAGATTTGGCGAACGCGGGCCTTGTTTTGACCATCTAAGGTCACAGCTGTCGAAGACCTCCTCTTTGTCGATTCCGCATTGGTGCGGACTCACAATTCCGTGTTCAACGTGGCGTGTAGCACACGACGAAGAATTTCGTCAACGTCGCGCGGACGGTCATCGGGCGCTTCTTTCTTGCAGTCGGCGTCCGATTGCGTTCTTCGCGATATCTCAATGGAAAGTGAACGTTGATTCTCGTCGCGCGTATGGAGTGTGAGGCGCCCCAAACCGGCTGTTCAGTCGTGGCGGACGTGTCGCCGTGAGTAGGTGTAAATTGTTGACATATTAGCGGCGGCAGAACTGCGCGCTTCTTTGGAGAGACTGTGTGACGCGACTGCAAGCGCAACGCAACAAGGCGCGGTCGTTTGTTGTTTCATCTAATGGTGCGGGATTAGGTGTGGGGTTCGTTGGCAGCTGCAGCAGTGTATAGGAAAGTAGTGTGAAGGTGGTCATTTGTTAAATTTAGAGCGTGATTAATTGGTGGGGTTCGTGGGCTACCATTTTGAACTCGATCAATACCAGTGAAGATAAATCCAAGTGCAACTTCTAAAAGTCTAAGATCTTCAGGGATAACAATAATAAAATTTCGATGGTTGAGGACATCGATCTAACCTCAATTAGTGATCGAATCTTGAAATATTGTTGATGTAGACTTATTCTAATCCAAAAGCTATTGTAGATCTTCAGAGTACTCGATGCTGCATATCAACACAAACAACCAAGATTCTAACCTCATTCTTCTTCTCTCCCGCCTTCCAGAAAATGAATCCAGCCATCAGTGAGCACGAGGCGGCCGGGCTGGCCGCCGAAATGTTTGACCACTTTTGCGCGGCCACCACGATGCGCCAGATCCTCGGCCTGTACCGAAACATGTGTGATATTCTGCAGCTGCGGCCCGGTCCGCTGAACGAGTTCTACCCGAAGTTCAAGTCGAAAATCCGCAACTGGAAGGCGCAAGCCCTGTGGAAGAAGTTCGACGCCCGGGCGTCCCATCGCGCGTACAACAAAGGCACCGCCGCGAGCGGAACGCGCGTTCTAGTCATCGGCGCCGGCCCGTGCGGTCTGCGCACGGCAATCGAGGCCCAGCTGCTCGGTGCCAAAGTGGTAAGTACTGCATTGAACCTCGCTCATTCTTTGTACAACCTGTTCCTAAACCATGGAACCCTTTGCTCGCCCCCCCCATCGACTAGGTTGTGGTAGAAAACGTGATAGGATTTCTAGGAATAACGTACTGCACCTGTGGCCATTTCTAATCACTGATCTCAAGGCGCTCGGTGCGAAAAAGTTCTACGGTAAGTTCTGCGCCGGCTCGATCGACCACATCTCGATCCGACAGCTGCAGTGCATCCTGCTCAAGGTGGCCCTCATCCTGGGCGTTGAGGTGCACGAGGGTGTGTCGTTTACGCGCGAGCTCGAACCAAAGGACGGCTGCGGATGGCGCGCGGCCGTCTCGCCCGAAGATCACGCCGTGTCACACTACGAGTTCGATGTCCTCATCGGTGCCGATGGCAAACGCAACACGCTCGAGGGCTTCAAGCGGAAGGAGTTCCGCGGCAAGCTCGCCATCGCAATCACTGCCAACTTCATCAACAAAAAGACCGAAGCGGAAGCCAAGGTCGAAGAGATCAGCGGGTGGCGTTCATCTTCAACCAGTCGTTCTTCAAGGAACTGTACCAAACGACCGGTATCGACCTGGAGAACATCGTCTACTACAAGGACGAAACGCACTACTTCGTCATGACCGCCAAGAAGCACAGTCTCCTAGACAAGGGCGTCATCATGCAGGATTACGCCGATCCCGCCGAACTGCTCTCTTCCGCGAACGTAGACACCACCAAACTCCTCGACTACGCAAAAGAAGCCGCCAACTTCTCCACCAAATACCAAATGCCCAACCTGGAGTTCGCCGTGAACCACTACGGCAAGCCCGACGTCGCCATGTTCGATTTCACCTCGATGTTCGCCGCCGACAACTCGTGCAAAATCACCGTCCGCAAGAACTACCGACTGCTGTCCTGCCTCGTCGGAGACAGCCTACTCGAGCCCTTCTGGCCGACCGGATCCGGCTGCGCAAGAGGTTTCCTCTCCAGCATGGACGCCGCCTACGCCATCAAACTCTTCTCCAACCCGAAAAACAGCCTCCTAGCGGTGCTAGCCACGCGTGAGTCCATCTACCGACTACTCGCCCAAACAACCCCAGAGAACCTGCACCGCGACATCGGCGCCTACACGGTAGACCCGAGCACGCGCTACCCCAACCTCAACAAAGCCTCCGTCAACATGATCCAGGTCAAGCACCTGCTCGACACGGACGACCCGGCCCTTCTCGAGCAAACCTTCCTCGACTCGAACGCGCTCACCACGGGTCCGGAGGTGACCGTCACGAAGCAGCGCAAGCGACGCACCAACGACACAGTCCCGCTCGGTGCTGCTGCGGTGGGTCAAGTCCCAGCTCAAGGAGAACCAGTTTGTGCAGGAACTGTCGGACGCGTCGCAGTGCTTCACCAACGGGCGGGTACTTTACGCTGATCAACCGGTACCGGCCGGATTTGGTGAACCTGGAGGAGCTGCAGGGCTGCTCGGCGGACGAGTGCAACGAGTTTGCGTTCGCGATACTAGAAGATCACTTGGGTGAGTTGGTGAAGGGGTCGAGACTAGAAGATGACTTTAAGATAAGACGTACAGAAACTACGAGACTAGATCGGAACAAAAGACAACAATATAGAAATCAGAACCGCGATTATTGCACTCGATCGTTAGTCCTCGATAAACGGTCGAAATTGTTTTAGTAAGATACGATCTACCATCGACAATTTCTATCGAAGTTTGTAGATTTTTTTTATTATTTTTATATTTAAACAATAAAAGCACGGTAGTAAAATAAAACAACAATAAAAACCCAAAATTTCAAAATTTCTAAAATTTTAAAGATTACAATTACAAAGAGAAAAAATTGAAGTATTTTTAAAATTTTTAAACCAAAAATATTCAAAAACAACTATTTTAACCTTCCTTGGTATTAAAAAATCACACATAAGGTATTGGGGTCCTTTTCGACCCCAAACTTAAAAAATGGTCAAAATCCAGTTTTTGACCGATTCAGTTCTTTTGGTCACAAATGGCTTAAAACGTCCCCTTTCGAAACCGACCTGGAAACCCGGATTTGGTCACTGTGGCCACCGGGGTCGGCTAAACCGAAAATGGAATTTTGAGACCCCAACTTTGACGACCTGTATCTCCGGCAAATGTCAACCAATCAGGATGCTCTGGGTTGCATTAGACAGGTATTGACCTGCTGACCACAAATATTAATATCAGGGCCAGGTGACCTACCGGTTCAAATCCGGAACATCCGAAAAGTTCATGTTTTACTGTTTTCACATATATGTGATACCAATACTCTCATGATAGTTGAAATTGATCCATAAAACTAATAAAAACACAATACACGATTGCCAGAACCACTCTGGAGTGTTAGTGGCCACTTCCGGGTAACCTGGAACCGGTTCCCGGGTGCCCGATGAACGGCCAACTTGACTTTTTTGGTGAAAACCCATCATTGTTTTCATCAAACTTCATGAAATTAAAGATATGTCCATTTTGGTAATACCGTTGTTCCCTGATCCATTCTGGCCATTCTGGAACTGGTTCCCGGTGGCCCCTTGGGGACATTAGAATATGAGAGCCCTATCATCCGACATATCAAACTTCATGAAATTGAAAGGTATGTCAATCTACGGTCATGCCGTTGCTCGCTGATCCATTCTGGCCAATATGGAACCGGTTCCCTGTGGCCCCTTGGGGACACTTCCGGAATATGAGAGAAACCTATCATCCGACATATCAAACTTCATGAAATTGAAAGATATGTCAATCTTCGGTCATGCCGTTGTTCCTGATCCATTCTGACCATTCTGGAACTGGTTCCAGTGGCCCCTTGGGGACATTCCCGGAATATGAGAGAAACCCTATCATTCGACATATCAAGCTTCATGAAATTGAAAGATATGTCAATCTAC
>NC_051861.1:88024651-88171656 GCF_015732765.1 Culex quinquefasciatus | reverse complement strand
AAAGTTGTGATTTTTGCTTTTTCAAGCAAGAGAATTCTATTTGAAGTAAAAATACAAAATTTATTCCGAATATTTTTGTGGGGTTTGCACTTCATTCAAAAATTACATTACAAATTAAAGTTTCAAGAAAGCTAAAAAAGTTATCGAAAATTTGCATTCTTGTGAAGAAGATTCGTTTGTTTATATTAGTAATGGGACCAGTAGTCACAGCTGTTCTGCATTGTTACAACCCTAAATTGAGCGGAGGGTGGAGCGCATCAGAGCGCGCATTTGTAATAACTTAATTTGATTTAAACTAGCCCCGGTCGATTAAATCGGCCAAAATCCGACTAAACTGCACAGAACCATGAACCGTATAGGTGGTACCAAGAGCTGGCCACTTCTGGCACCAAAAGTTACTGGAAGCTTGCACGCCAAAAACAAAACCTGTTTTCGACCCATTTGTATATATTTTCGACCCATCGTCTCCTATTTTTGCCCTATCAAATAACTATCATTTTAGGGCATTTCTTATCGGCGTTCAAAGTAGAACATTTTTTAGGACCAAAATATAGGTCGAAAATAGGAACACTTTCCACAATACACTCTTTGGAACAGCTACAATCAAAGGCGCGGAGCAAATTGAGAAGCTCATTAGTGTGTACGCCGCAGTACTTGCTGCCGAGTACTGAACAAGAAAATAACCATGTGATTACAGGATTAACGACACGTGCTGTGCACGGAGTTAATGGAGGTCGGAAAATGGTTCCACAGCAAAGTGGCAGTGAAATGAAGAGATGTATTAGAAAAGAACACTCGTTCGGCTTTCTTTACGAATCTTATTTTTTAAAAATATTGGAGTTATAACTTTTTCACCAGAATTTGAAAATCTGAATCTTTCAAGCTTTGCGTGATTATTAATGAAAATCAGCTTCACTTTTGCAAGTTCCTCCAGCACACACAATCAACCTAGAATCGACTAATTTATCAGCTTTATCTTGCTCAGTCGGTTAAGCCGACTTGCTATACTGCTTAGTTATAGCACTTAATGCAAATAAAGAATGCTGCTTTCAGCAATAGAGGAAGAAATCCGGTGCGCAACGGGAAATTTTCAGCGCTTCGACGCGCGCACGTTCTCACTCAACTCGACTCCAAATGGAAGTTAAGGGCGCACAATTAGATATGGAAGCTTGTCTCGATGGTTGGAAATATTTGAAGGGGAAGGGGGCAATACAAACTTAAAGCGTTGTTTTAATTGAGAATTTCAATAATTTTAAGAGTTTTCAAAACATTAGGTCGAAAAAACGGTGCCAAATGGTCCCAAAATAGGTTCCGATTAGTCATCTTGGTTGGCGTCGCCATCGCGGCGTCAAAGGAGGAGGCAACCCCCAACGCTGCGCTGTGTAATCATGTGTTCTAGGTGCGATGTAGGCATGCAAACGCAAACACGACACGACCTGCTATATGTATATGCATTGCATGTAGGTGAGAAACGCTTAGGGTGGTGCGATCGATTTGAAAAAATGCAGGAACTTTGAAGTCCCTAGAAACAAAAAATACTCAAACAGAACCGAATGGGTTTTCTCCAAAGTTTGTTTGGAGAATAAGTGGAGTTTCTCCTCGTACATGTTGCATGCAATTTTTGTAATCCGTGACATATTTTCAGTAATCCTGGTAATTCCATTCAGACTGATCAGTAATCCTTGATGCTGCAATCCCCGATTTAGATTAAATGCAGTTCTAGGATGCCCAGAACGACCCCACGTGAGATTTGCCTAGCGTGACATATGTTCCGCAATCATACGGCTGCCAATCCATCTGTGAACGCGTCATTGTTTTATCGATAAGGAACCATCCGCGAGTGGTTTTGAGGTTATGCGCGCTGTCAAGCTGCGGACAACTCGAGATACCTTGCCGTAGAATCTACCGGAGATCATAACCATCGCCGCATAACTTACTTTGGGTGCAATTTCCGGTGGCGGCGGCGACTACTTTTTATCAAAACTCGGTCTAGGCTACCGACTTCAAAACAAAAACAAACTCCGTCGTAGCTGTCACAACTCTGCCGAGTTGAAGTCCGCGACCGGTTTCGCCGTGTGCAACCGAACCGGATGACGTAAATTATCGGTATTACCGCAGCGCACATCTGTCGGGGTCCCCAACTCAACTGGTGGTGGTCACTTCTGCGGCAGGTCGCGTCCAAGGAAGGCCCGACACTTTCTAAGCTGGTTTGTTGTTGTTGTGGAACGCGTCGTCATCCTTTCACTTGTTGTTGTTAGCTAACAATCGCGGAGTTGGAGCGCGTGGAAGACAACTTGTCGGCGGGCTTCACTTCCTGGAGTTCTATCAATAAAACGGGTTGAGAAATGTTGAAGGTCGGACATCAATTAAAGTTTACAGTTTTTCGCCGTACCGCCGTAAAGTTTGAGCGCACCAGAGTTGGAAACACAACCACCCTTCCCCTCGCCGCGTACCGCGATGATGGATTTATCTTTTATTGGCAATTATAATTGCATTAGCTGAATCACGACCGAGCTTTTAGCTTGTATTGTTGACTGCCGTTAAAACAGGCCCTTTGGCATCAAGAGTTCCGGTCAATCGATGATTTGCGGTTAAATTGACCTTGGTGTGGGATCGATTCTCACACTTGGACAAATTTGGACGAGACCTGCGCCACCTTCTGGCAAAATCCTCAAACGATGTTGTTTTCGCATACGGGTAATTCTCTACCAACTCACACGAAATCGGGAAAAGTTGCCCCGACCCCTCTTCGATTTGCGTGAAACTTTGTTTAAAATCTTTGTCCCTGATCACGAATCCGAGGTCCGTTTTGATATCTCGTGACGGAGGGCGGTACGACCCCTTCCATTTTGAACATGCGAAAAAGAGGTGTTTTTCAATAATTTGCAGCCTGAAACGGTGATGAGATAGAAATTTGGTGTCAAAGGGACTTTTATGTAAATTAGACGCCCGATTTGATGGCGTACTCAGAATTGAAAAACGTATTTTCATCGAAAAAACACTAAAAAGTTTTAAAAATTCTCCCATTTTCCGTTACTCGACTGTAAAAATTTTGAAACATGTCATTTTATGGGAAATTTAATGTACTTTTCGAATCTACATTGTCCCAGAAGGGTAATTTTTTTAGAACAAAATTTTCATTTTAAAATTTCGTGTTTTTCTAACTTTGCAGGGTTATTTTTTAGAGTGTAACAATGTTCTACAAAGTTGTAGAGCAGACAATTACAAAAATTTGATATATAGACATAAGGGTTTTATAAACATCACAAGTTATCGCGATTTTACGAAAAAAGTTTTGAAAAAGTTACTTTTTGCGTTTCTCTTTGTTTCGTCGTCCGTGTCTGTCGCGGGTGACCATGAACGGCCATGATCGATGACGACCAACTTTTTAAAACTTTTTTCGTAAAATCGTGATAACTTGTGATGTTTATAAGCAAAACCCTTATGTATATATATTAAAATTTTGTAATTGTCTGCTCTACAACTTTGTAGAACATTGTTACACTCTAATAACCCTGCAAAGTTGAAAAACACGAAATTTTAAAATGAAAAATTTTGTTCTAAATGAAAACTTCTGGAACAATGTAGATTCGAAAAGTACATTATTTCCCATAAAATGACATGTTCCAAAATTTTACAGTCGAGTAACGGAAAATGAGAATTTAAAACTTTAGTGTTTTTTTCGATGAAAAAACGTTTTTCGAATTCTGAGTACGCCATCATCGGGCGTCTAATTTCAAAATCCCTTTGACACCAAATTCATCACCGTTTCAGGCTGCAAATTATTGAAAACACCTCTTTTTCGCATGTTCAAAAATGGAAGGGGTCGTACCGCCCCTCCGTCACGAGATATCAAAAAACGGACCTCGGATTCGTGATCAGGGACAAAAGTTACCCCTTAGGACAAAGTTTCACGCAAATCGAAGAGGGGTCGGGGCAACTGCTGTGTGAGTTGGCGGAGAATTACCCATACAATTTCGCGATTTTTTCCATACAATCTTCAACCCAGGGGGTGTTCCTAATGTCCGTTTCTCATTGGTTACCCTGGTGTACAAGTTTAATCTTGAGTTGAACAAAATTGGAAAAATAATTCTCTAGAATTTTGCATTTCTTTTGGAGATCTTATTTTTTTATGTTGAAAATAAACTTTGTTCATGCCAATTTGAAAATCTATAACCTAAGAAGGGGATTTTCGATCAATTTGGTGTCTTCGGCAATGTTTTACCTTATGATAAACTTTTCAGGAAAAAAGGAATAAATACCGATTTTTTTATTTGGCTCTATTAACTTTAAAAAATAATTGCGATGATACTTTTCTTTTGTTTTTCTACTTAAAGATCAGGAAGGTGCTGTGTCCTATCCCTCACCAGACCAAAATACATGATAAAGCTGTCAGACTAAATCTGTCAGACCAAGACTGTCAGACCAAAGAGCAAAAAGTAATCAATCTTGGTCTTCGACGTAGGTGCACACAAATCAAGAAAAGAAAATTTGAAAAAGAATTTTAATTTTCCAATTCAATTACTGGTTTTGGGCTGCAAAATTTTATGTACGCCAGAAAATGTTAAAACAGTGCGGTTAGATGCTTTATTCTTTCACTTTAATTTTTGATCGCGTTTTCGGTTTACACCTGAACAATCTTGAAATTATTTATGCGGATTTGTGATTCCTCTCGTTCAATCATTCCCTTGAAAAAGATACTTAAAAAGGCATTTTCAGGGTGGCCACTCAAGTCGGAAAAGTCGGGAATTCGCCAAAATCCGCGTAAAATCGGGAAAAAGTCGGAAATTTGTGATTTTTTGTCAGAAAGTCGAGAAAAGTCGGGAATTCTAAGCATACTTGTTTGAAAATTATTTTCTAACTTAAATAATTTTGCAAAGTACAATTTATTTCATTCAAGTCGTCTTTAGCACTTGACTTTAAATGTAAGGTTTTTTCCGTTATTTGAATAGGAGGTTGTTTGAGAAACTAATTATCCTAATAAATATTGGATGATTTTGATGACATACTTCCACAAGGATTTTTATAATATTTTTATTCATAAAATCAAATAATTTTCAATTATTTTTGACTAAGTTTATCAAATAAAAGTTAACATCTAACTTTAAACAACTAAAAAGGGGGGGGGGGGGGGGGGATTCGCCTGATGGGTTTATCATGAAAATAGAACTTAATTTCAATGTTTATGAAAAAAATCATTAAAACCGTTGCCCTTTTTTAAGCTATTGTCAAAAAAATTAGTGAAAACAATAATCCCTTTTTGAAGTTTATTTTTTATGAAATTTTATGTTCAGTTTCCAATTTTGACTTTGATTGCCAAATTTGGATTTTGTAAATTTAATTAAAATTGATGTCTTTAAAAAAAGATTTTTAATCTTTATTTACGTAAGAAATAAATGATATTTTCTGGTTCTGGAAAAATCAGGAAAAAGTCGAGAATTTGAAAGTGGGATTTTAGTGGTCACCCTGTCATTTTATGGCTAGAGTTCAGGACGATATAAAATCACGTACAGGAGATATATTTGCTTGCAAAAATGACGAAAATGGCAAACAAAATAAAAAAATATTTTTGATTAAATATCAAATTTTTATTTGAAAATTTCCTGACACATTTTTGATAAAGTGCACCGTTTTCATGTTATAGGCATATTATTTTATTATTATTTTTTTCAAGAATAATTTTTAGTTTCAAATAAAAAAATATATTTTTAAATGGTATTGGTTTTTAAACTTATTAGTTACTTTTATTAAAAACAGCATTTTTAAATTGTAAAACAAAACTAATCAATTCTTGGAAAATTTTACCTGTAAATGCTTATAACACGAAATCAAAAAAAAGCAAAGCAATCCACTTTAACGACCCCCGGGTCTTTTGTAGGCTCTGTTGTAAGTTTCTGCTCATTTCTAAGCGTCCGAAGGTTATGTGTTGTGAGTCACCCAAAACCTCTTTTACGCAAATGGACCGACTTTTTACTTCCCCATCCGATAGAAGGCAACATGAAATCAATGCACCTCATTAAAATGTTGCGAAATTGCGTCTGAAAATGATTTTTGGAATTTTGTTTGATTAAATTTGCGATTTTTTTTTCCAAAAAATCATTTTTATTATTTGTTCCTTTTGAAAAGGTCCAATAAGCAAAATTTCTTTTTTTTTTGCCTTTTGATTGTTTTTACAACCGTCTTGAGTCCGGGGTAAAAAAACTCATAAAAAGCAAAAAAATGTATATTGCCCTTTTTCATGCAAAAAAAAACTCCACAGATGCTTTTTTTTGCCATTAAAAGATCATCCATAAACCACGTGGACACTTTTCCTGACAAAAAATCTGAAATGTTAGTTTCAAATTTAAAAAAAATGGAAACATAAGAGTTCTAAATTTTATGCATAAAAAAAAACAAAGAAAAGTCGCTTTGGGAAAACGTAGAGAACTACTCCGAGGCAAAGTAATCCCAACCCTTAGTAACTATTGGGATTTGCAAGAATTAGGTTGGCACAAGAACAGAAATGTCAGAAAAACTGGGCCCACGACATTGTCACGAGATGTCAAAGAATTCAATCTTCAAATTGTGACCAGGGAAAAAACAATGTTCATGAGATTCAGGAATTTTTTGAAATCATCGTTTCTTCTTTTGTTGACGCCTTCAGTTCACGTTGAAACGAAAAAAAAATAATAATAACTCGTTGACATATTTTCGAAATTATCACAGAGTGAATATTGTTATTGTCGGACCCCTCGCGTTGCTGTTCTCGTACTTGCTGTTGACGGTACTCCCTACGGAGAGAGGGAGAGAGAGAGAGAGAGAGCGTCAGCAAAGAGGCAATAAAAACAAAACAGATACACTCCGTGTCGCGTTACGTCGCACGTGCACAAAAAAGTGGGTGAACGAGAAGTGTGCAGCGGGCAAAAAAATATATATATGCAAAACATCTCGCTTTCACGTCACTTCCATTGTATGTTTGGGGGACGTCCATAAATTACGTGTTGATGTGACGCTTGAGCGTTTTTTCGTTCCACGCGTGATATAAGTTGATTAAAAAACGTAGAAATGATACGTAGTTTATGGCGAGCCCCTCAACGAGCGGAGAATGTGTGCTATTACCGATGTTCTGACTGTTGCTGCACGAGCATCAATAGGTGATCCTCGGCCAGCATCTCTAACGCCCTAGTCGATGCGTAACGGTCGATGACTCTTCCGCGCAAGTGTTTTCGCGCAGACTAACTAGTACATGATCTGTTGTGATATAACTCTTCTAGGGGGGTTGGTGTTTAGAGTCGGTAGTACCACCAACTAACGTCAACCTTTTTGAGTTATTATCGCGGCGTCCGAGTCATTCACGCCCGACTGCGTACGGTTGCTTTTTAATTCAATTGGCGTCAGCTCCGCACTTGAAATCGATCGGTACAAATAAATCACAGATTTGCCAGTAAAACTGTCAGCGTTTCCGACCAGCCACTTGAAGTTGCGCCAAGAGCTGTGGAATTTGCAAGGTTAGAAGAACTCTGGCAGATTACTTGTTACCGCCAAGAAGTAAATAAACCAAATCAGAACAAATCAAAAGTACTCCAACCTTTATTTACATGGTCTTGCCCCTTGATCGTGCACCAACCGAGCTATTATGGTAGCTTTTTATGAATCAATTAATCTATTGCGCAAATAACTTAGCAGAACCTGGCGTGGCAGGCAGGCGATTGCCTGCCGGTAACCGGGTGAAATGGGGGTTTGCGTGAGTGTCCAACATAGATCTTGTTCCGCCTACCGTACTGCTGTTGAGGCAATGGCCATTTAGAGAAAAGGAGGTAGTCGCCGCCGACACGAAGTCGATTAGCGAGAGAGAGAGAGGTTGGCCATGACTGACCACGGCGACGACGTCGAATGACCCTTTTCAGGAAGCCCCGGGCAGGTGACATGTGGCGGAGGTACAAGAAAGCGCCACCGGGTCAGATATCGGTTTACTGGTGGCTGGTCAGTGAACCTGTTGAACTTGTGTGTGCAACTGGTTGGAGCGCAGACAGAAGGGTAAAGAACGGTTTGGAAATCCTGTTATGAGGGTGAAGTACCATCCTTCTCCACATTGAAGTCCTTTTTTGCTATGAAAGACCTTGCGTCTCCTCGGAATTGTGAGTATAGGCCATGGTTGTGGACAAATTAATGATAAAATTTAGGGAAGAAATCCCATTTGTCTAACATTAAATTGAAATTGTTTTTTTTTTTATTCGATAAATAAATCAATAGGTTGACTTTTCAGATATTTGCTCTGTGTTTCTTCATTCTCCGATACTTGATAATGGCCGCACTACAATAAATTTTCAAATATAGTACAGGTCTGACTAGTAGCAATAAGCAGCTCTAATATTCGTAACTCATTCTATGCATTATGACTTTGGCCGATTTCATGCATTTTATTTTCATTTTTGTTATTTGGCTAGAACATTTTGGGGAGCTTTCTTATGACACTAATGATGCAAAATGGCTTCTTTGGGCATACCGAAGGCACCAAAAAAGTTTCAGCTGGTTTAAAAAATACAAAAAAAAATTGAATGACCGAAATCTGAGAGAACTGCTCCCTTTTGAAATGTTAGGCTCGGTTTATAAATGTTAATAATTTTGTTTATCACACAATTTCACAAATGTTTTTTTTTAATTGGACTTCTACTTCAATTGTTCTGTTTCATTTCCTTTTATCCGTTGTATCTCAGCAATAAGAGGTCAAATCTTTGATGTTTTTTATACACATTTTTAGAGATTTTCTGAACTTTAAGAATAAAATAAGAAAAGCGATAACTGTTTTTTTTAAATAAAAATAAACTTTTTTTTTTAAATAAACTAGAAAATGGTGCATTTATAAAAACTTATATTAGGTACTTATGGATAAATATTTGGTTTCATATTTAAATAAATATGTTTTTTCCCAAAAACTAAAACACAACTAGAAAAATGGGCGGCAAAAGTTTGTATTTTCTTCTCCAAATTGGCGTTTTTTCCCCATAAAACATTTTTTTAAATAAAATATACGGATTTCGTGAAAATGTTTTTTTTTTTTCAGGTTAAAAAAGTTAGTTTGGGAATCGTCATTTTTTTAAATGCGTTCATATTTTTTTTCTGAATAGTCCTCATCAGTCCTACAAATTTGCCGAAGACGCCAAATCGATCAGAAAAATCCACCAAAAGATACATATTTTCAAGTATTTGGGTAATTCTCTACCAACTCACACGAAATCGGGAAAAGTTGCCCCGACCCCTCTTCGATTTGCGTGAAACTTTGTCCTAAGGGGTAACTTTTGTCCCTGATCACGAATCCGAGGTCCGTTTTTTGATATCTCGTGACGGAGGGCGGTACGACCCTTCCATTTTGAACATGCGAAAAAGAGGTGTTTTCAATAATTTGCAGCCTGAAACGGTGATGAGATAGAAATTTGGTGTCAAAAGGACTTTTATGTAAAATTAGACGTCAATTTGATGGCGTACTCAAATTCCGAAAAACGTATTTTTCATCGAAAAAACACTAAAAAAGTTTTAAAAATTCTCCCATTTTCCGTTACTCGACTGTAAAAATTTTTGGAACATGTAATTTTATGGGAAATTTAATGTACTTTTGGAATCTACATTGACCCAGAAGGGTCATTTTTTCATTTAGAAAAAAATTTTTCATTTTAAAATTTCGTGTTTTTTCTAACTTTGCAGGGTTATTTTTTAGAGTGTAACAAAGTTCTACAAAATTGTAGAGCAGACAATTACAAAAATTTTGATATTTAGACATAAGGGATTTGCTTATAAACATTACGAGTTTTCGCGATTTTACGAAAAAAAGTTTTGAAAAAGTTACTTTTTGCGTTTCCCTTTGTTTCGTCGTCCGTGTCTGTCGCGGGTGACCATGAACGGCCATGATCAACGACGACCAACATTTTTTTTTCGTAAGATCGCGATAACTCGTGATGTTTGTAAGCAAACCCCTTATGTCTATATATCAAAATTTTTGTAATTGTCTGCTCTACAACTTTGTAGAACATTGTTACACTCTAAAAAATAACCCTGCAAAGTTAGAAAAAACGCGAAATTTTAAAATGAAAAATTTTGTTCTAAATGAAAAAATGACCCTTCTGGGTCAAGGTAGATTCGAAAAGTATATTAAATTTCCCATAAAATAACATGTTCCAAAATTTTTTACAGTCAGGTAACGGAAAATGGGAGAATTTTTAAAACTTTTTTAGTATTTTTTTCGATGAAAAATACGTTTTTTCGGAATGCTGAGTACGCCATCAAATCGGGCGTCTAATTTTACATAAAAGTCCCTTTGACACCAAATTTCTATCTCATCACCGTTTCAGGCTGCAAATTATTGAAAAACACCTTTTTCGCATGTTCAAAAATGGAAGGGGTCGTACCGCCCTCCGTCATGAGATATCAAAAAACGGACCTCGGATTCGTGATCAGGGACAAAAGTTACCCCTTAGGACAAAGTTTCACGCATATCAAAGAGGGGTCGGGGCAACTGCTGTGTGAGTTGGCGGAGAATTACCCATTTACGTAACATTTTTGTATGAACGGCTGCCAAAATTGTATGGAGCTTTGTATCGGCAAACCAATGACACAAAATAGCTTTTTTGGTCCTAAGGTAGACCCTCACAAAATTTTAGCTTAATCAAAAAATACAAATAAAATCCATTTCCAGAATTCTTGGATAATTGCTCATGGACAACTGCCAAAATTGGATGGAGACTCGCATAGACGATCCGATCTCCACCGCGCACTTGGGACAAGGAAAGGGATAGGATTTATGAGAAAAGATCTAGGAAAAGATGATGCTCCACTTTTTTTAAGGGGATAAGGGAAATTCTCCAAAGTATGCCCAAATAAGTTTCACTTGAAGTTGGACGGATCTGAGAAGAAGAGGGTCATCAATCAGGATACGATCTAAGTAAACATTATGGTAAAACCTTTGGTATTTCGGTTATGATTTTCAAAAAAAAAAAAACCTTCGTGGTTTATAGTTAGTCGGTTCAAATAGTCTTTTGGACGACTTTTTTTTTGCTACATATTTCGAAAAAAATTTAAGAAAACGAATGTCAAAAAATACAAATAAAATATTACTTGACCTTACATAATCAAAATTATCGATATTATTCAGAAAAAAAATGCAATTGAGTCGCCCCTCGTGCTCTTCAGCTAAGAGCAATGGAACACAGCTTCTGTATTGTACCAACAATCAATCGAGCTTTTCCTCCAAGCTCCCTCCCTCTCGAAACTTGCCAGAATTGACACCCTTTCTCTCTCTCGCTTTGCTTTGTATGTAAACATCAACAACCATATTCCGTTGGCATTCTGTTGGTTCGTTCGCCAATGTAACTGAATATCTTTGTACACACATGGAAGTTCACACGCACACCTACGCACGTGCTCACGTGCAAATAATAGAGAAAAAATAGAAGAAAAATCAGGAAAAGGTGATATCAAGAGAATGTACGATACAATTATCCATTATGCTAACTAGAAGACCCCCGCCCTGATTATGTATGATATAGTGTTTGTAAAATAGTTTTTTATTCTTCTACCCTTATCTTATAAAATCAACTAGATTTAAGGCCGCTTCGCGATATTAGTTTGGAATGCACGCTTCCATGTTCAACTCACTCACGTACCTCCCCCTCCAAACAATTACACACTCCCCCCCTCTGTACCGATTCAAATGCTAATTACCACATTAACATACTTAACGCCAAAACCAAGAACTCTGTAGGAAGCACCAACACACCAACATTGTAAAAAATAAAACACACTCTCGTCGATCTCCCGGGGAGAACCCACTCTCTCCCTCGCCACCTTCCTTGTGTAGTTTAGTTTACTTTTGTGTTCTTTTCTTTACTTCATTTTTTTTTTGTTTCATCATTTTAGTTTACCTCTTTCATTCTCATCTTTTTTGTTGCGCCTCTTTTTATTTACTCTTTCTTTTGTGCCCGTCTCACGCGCGCCTCTATACTCATTTTATTTGCATGTTGAATAAATTTGTACTGTTTTTTTGAAA
Source organism: Culex quinquefasciatus (assembly GCF_015732765.1). Classification (NCBI taxonomy): domain Eukaryota; kingdom Metazoa; phylum Arthropoda; class Insecta; order Diptera; family Culicidae; genus Culex; species Culex quinquefasciatus. The sequence goes on along the minus strand of NC_051861.1, from coordinate 88,159,637 downwards.
TTGCAAATCCGAGTTTGCGTTTTTTTCTTTCTTGGCCGCCGTTTTTTTCTACCTTATTTTCTTAGTTGTTGTTTTTGTTTTTGTCGTGTCTCGGTTTTACGATGATACGGTAATTTTTTTTATATCCACTCAGATTTGAGCGTATGTATGTGAGTTTGTGTGGTTTAGTTCCGATTTGCCGTTTGTTTTTGCGCTTTTTCGTTCCACCACCATCTCTCGTTCATTCATGTTTTTGCGAAAAGTTTGCAATGTGAGAAGTGAATCGATCCGATAATACGAGCTGGCTGATTGTATGGAGGACTTTGGATTCGATATCGAACAGTATATATTGAAGGGGTCGTTTTGGCGAATGTCGTTATAAAAATCGCAACAGATTTGTCTAATAAAATCAATGAAATTAAGAAATCCAGAGCAAAACTTGAACGGTTAAAAAAAAATAAGTTTAAGCTTTGCTTACAAAAATTATATCAAAATATTCGAAAATCGTTTACTTAAAAATATATTTTCTAATCTTTAGCAAATGTTTTGGTTTACAAGGTTTGCTTTTGATTTTTTCATTTCTTTTTTAACATTAACAAGATAAATGATATAAAGAATATCATTTCAAAAAGTGTATTGAAATTATATAAATTAAAAAAACTCTTGTGTTATTTTTAAGGGACCTATTGATTTGTTTTTTAATGCTAAAAATGTGGAACTTTAATGTTTTTTTTTTAATTTTTCGATAAAAAAACATCAAAGAAACCGAACAAAAAATTTCCAAGGTATCTTCCCGTTGAAAAGAGATAGCTAGTTAGGTGATACTGAGAAAAACTATTTTTATCTCAGCAACCAGCAGTCCGAACAACTAAGTCTCTAAAGGATTTTTTTTTTAAATTTTGTCAGCTTATTTTTGCAGAGGTAAATTTAATTTTTAAATAGCTAAACCTGATTTTTTTTAATTTTCAGCTTAAAATTCTTAAATCTCTTCGTAAAACACATCATTTGATTTTGCATCTCAAATTAATTCTCAAAAATGATCTAATGTTCAGCATTTTTTTGAATCATAATTGCAAAAATATCATGTCATTGGTACCAGGATTTTGTATAATTTTAATTTAAGCACATAAGATGCATTTTTTGTTCCCCCTTAACAATACCAGAAAAATTAGAAAATGCTTAAAAAAATTGTTTTGGGAATTTACTTTTACTGAAAAAAAGTCCTAATCATAACCTTTAACTTGCTGATACACATCGATGAGAAAATTCTTTCTAAGTAAGCATGAAACAAAACAAGAAGTCTGAAAAATTTGTCCATAAATCATGTTTGCCATACATTTTCTGACCGATTGGATGTCTTCGGCAAAAATGTAGGTTATGATTAGAATTTTTCAGACAAAAATAAGGTACAATTAAAACAGATTTTAAAATTTTTTTTTCCATTGAAATTTAAATTTTGGAAATTCTTACTCATAATTTTTTTTAATGTATCGGGGTAACAAAAACGACATCTTTGAGCCTTAGTTTAGAATGGTCCCTTTTTTGTCTTGTTCTGTTTTTGAAATAAGATTAAATTCTACAGTTTTATTTTAACATGTCCTTCAAACTTGGGGAATCTCACAACTTGAGAACGCTTTGGAACTTTATTGAAGGTTTCCGTTTCAATTTTCATAGGGACCAAGATTTTCAAAAAAGTGTCCACGTGGTTTGTGGATGGTTCCATAACATATTTTCGAATTATTTTGACATTTTGTTGTTTTTTGCCTTCCTCACCTCACTGAGGCAAGGCTATAAAATCACTCTAAAAATGAACGTTTTAAATACGACTCCTGGATATACCTCAACGTATACCTATCGACTCAGAATCAAATTCTGAACAAATATATGTGAGGATGTGTGTAGACATGATTTTTTTCCACACGATTATCTCAGAACTGGCTGTACCGATTTTGGCCGGATTCGCCTTATTCTGTTCGTTTTGGGGTCCCCTAAGTCCTTTTTAAATTTTATTCTGTTAAGTGAAGTACTTATAAAGTTATGCCAAGAAAAGGTGTTTTTGTAGCTACAAAAAAGGATGATTTTTGCATAAGGTCGGGTCTTTTTGCTCACTTCTGGAAAAAAAGTCTGTATTAATTATGTTGCTGAATACATCATTTTGTCTCGACAAAGATTTACAAGAACTTTTAAGAGCGAGTTTTTCACCGATGTGAAACAGGTCGTATCGAGGTGCTCCGATTTGGGTGAAACTTTCAGCGTTTGTTTGTCTATGCATGAGATGAACTCATGCCAAATATGAGCCCTCTACGACAAAGGGAAGTGGGGTAAAACGGGCATTGAAGTTTGAGGTCCAAAACACATGAAAAATCTTAAAATTGCTCGCATTTCCGTAAAACTTCATCAATTCCAACTCTCTTAGATGCATTCGAAAGGTCTTTTGAAGCCCTTCAAAATGTGCTATAGACATCCAGGATTGGTTTGACTTTTTCTCATAGCTTTTGCAAATTACTGTTAAAAATTGATTTTTTTTAAACCCTAATAACTTTTGGCAACAGCCTCCAACACCCATACTCCTATAGGTCAAAAGTTAGGGAATTTCATGGACTATAAGCCTACGGTATTAACTTTTTGGCCAATCGCAGTTTTTCTCATAGTTTTTCAATTTTTCTAGAACAAACATTTTACAACGTTAGTTTTTGCCCTGTAGGCCAAGAAGACGGCACTTTTTGGTCTCAATTTTGTCATATTCGGAATCCTCGGTCAATTTCACGTAAGTTAGAAGTATTGAGTTGTAATTTTGATTTAAAAAATAATTAAATAAAACATTTTTGAAAAAGAAATAGATCTTATTTACCCTATGATCAATACGTCAAATGCTGTATCAAGTAGGCGAAAACTTGTTTACCCTAATCCGACAAAATTCTAAATAATATTTTAATTAATTCTAAATGGCATTTTTCCAATCAAATTCAAAATTCCAACACCTCAATCTAATGTAAAATTTTCTGAGGATTCCGAACATGTCAAAATTGAGACCAAAAAGTGCCGCTATGGAGGCCTACAGAGCAAAAACTAACGTTGTAAAATGTTTGTTCTAGAAAAATCGAAAAACTATGAGAAAAACTGCGATTGGCCAAAAAGTTAATACCGTAGGCTTATAGTCCATGAAATTCCCTAACTTTTGACCTATGGGAGTATGGGTGTTGGAGGCTGTTGCCAAAAGTTATTAGGGTTTTAAAAAAATCAATTTTTAACAGTAATTTGCAAAAGCTATGAGAAAAAGTCAAACCAATCCTGGATGTCTATAGCACATTTTGAAGGCTTCAAAAGACCATTCGAATGCATCTAAGAGAGTTGGAATTGATGAAGTTTTACAGAAATGCGAGCAATTTTAAGAATTTTCATGTATTTTGGACCTCAAACTTCAATGCCCGTTTTACCCCACTTCCCTTTGTCGTAGAGGGCTCATATTTGGCATGAGTTCATCTCATGCATAGACAAACAAACGCTGAAAGTTTCATCCAAATCGGAGCAACTCGATACGACCTCTAGAACAAACCGAGCAGAATCTACAAATACTGCCTCTTAACTGAAATATACAACTCATGAGACATTGTTTACTAATACAAAGGGGACAGCATGCAATTCCATCGTGCAAGTAATGTTGGCATATCAGCACTTTTAAATTCAATTACAGCCCCCTCTTTTCTCCTTTGTTTTGGAGAGTTGGTAAAAAAAGAATTGAAAATTGCTGTTCTGGTAAAATCAATAATTTAAAAAAATTAAATGATTTTTTTTAAATTAAAAAAAAACTCTTAAATTAATTTGTAAATACAACCTAAAATACAACATGAATATGAGGATGGCACCAACCACCTTAAGGTGGATTTTTTGAATTTTTTTTTTTCATTAAAAAGACAATTTAAAGCTTACAGAGAATTTTGCAGGCCACTCAATCTGGAAATCATAAAGTCGAAAATTTGCAAAAATCCGGAAACTTTTTAACTCTTCTTGAAAATGTCTGCCAAAGTTGAACTTAAAACAATTTGAAGTTTTAAAGGTCCAATTCTTCATGTAAACTAATGTCAAAAACATAAAGAATGACTTTTATACTGCCCACCATTGAAAAAACGGCTAATATCCACTTTTGACAAAAACGAGATATTAGCACCAGGCGGTAGAGGATGTTCCAACGTATCTTCTGAAGCTTGAATTTCACTGAAATAATGTTTAGACTTGGCTGCCGATGCGAAAAACCAAACGGCTAATATGCCACTCTAATGGGAAATTGCCTTATCGGAGATTTTGTGACAAACACTAAAACGCGTTTTTCTCGGAATACTTGATTTGGCATAATAGCCGAATTTTCAATTATGGGCAGTATATCCCGCCGTTTGACACGGAGTCATTGTCAAAAATTTTCTGTTTTCTTTTGAAACGGAAGTAATTTTCCGTAGTTCAGTTTTGATTGAGCCGGAAACAAGTGGTGAAATTCTGGAATTTTAAATCCTGTAGAGTTCATCATTAGGGATGATCTGACCTGATTAAGAAAAGCAGTTTGTAGTTCCGAATGGTGTGCGAGTTTAGAGAAAGTCACCGTCTAGATAGCTTCCGGTAGATCATGGAGTGAAAACGCTACGAAAGAATTCATCAAGTTCTCCAAAGTGAAACCGAAGCTGAAGATAAAACTTTATTTTAATTTGTTATTCATAACTAGTTTTTAAGTGAAATAAATGTTTCAGAGGGGGTGGGGCTGGGTTTTTAGAGTGTTAATTTATTCATACAAATATTCATGTTTGATACTGTTAAAAGTTCTGGGAGATTGTCGATTGGGTCAAAGTGATTTTTCCTAGTATTGCTACAGTTTACTTATTTGTAAAATCATGTTTCAGAAGTACTTTTCCCATGATAAATAAATGCATTTTCAACAATGCGGATCACCGGATTAAGGAAATCTAGATCGGAAACACTGTAAGAAATATGACCACTTGTTACTTTGTCAATCAATCCGATTTTAAGTAAATAAAAAAAGAAAATATATTTATTTTTCACAAATGCAAAAATGTTCATGAGTAACAAAAATGTAAGCAACGTGTCGTTGCAGTTAGAAATGAATCATCACAATCAAGTGTAATCACCCAGATTCAGCCTGCACTCGTTGGGCGGTGCTTTCGACTTCTGGCATTTACTATAACATTTTTGAGCAACAACTAGAAAATAAGCATTTTTGATGATCCAGCTGCTCTGGCCACCGTGGACATTATATCATGATAGCCCACAATGAGAAAAATCGTCAACAGCAGGTGAATCCGTCTATCAAATCTCATTACGGTCATCAGCGGAACCATAATCCGACGCACAGAAAGAAACAGCATCTGAGAATTTCTGTCTGCAAGGAAACCAGTATTTAAAAATAAATATTTTTAAATAAAATAAAAGCACTACCTTGACCGCCCATTGTTACAACAATCTGTAATTGTTACCAATAAAAAAAAACGGTAGTGGCCCGGCTTAAATTTACAACTCGCGCCAGTCAAGAAAAACACTGCCATTTTGGATTCCAATTTAAAAAAATTGACGCAAGAATTTTCCCCGAAACCCAGTTTGCTGCGATTAGTTTGGCGGGTTTTAAGAATCATGTATGTCAAACGGCGGGATTTAAAAGTCATTGTTTATGTTTTTGACATTAGTTTACATGAAGAATAAACAAAATTTTGTTTTTATGCTTTTTGGGTTTTAAATACCCCGGGAAAAAAAAACTCATGAAGCAAAAATTTAAAAATTTGTTAATAAGACCTTTTCAAAAAAAAAAAAAAAATTCGAAATAAAAATAAAACAAATCCAAAAACAATTTCATTCCAAAAGTTGAATAATATAAACTGTTTTTAACATAAGAAATTGGCAGCAATCTTTTTGTTTTCTAAACTTAAATACATTCTGGCTAAACAAATAATTATAAATCAGATGTGAAAAGCCAAAAATAGTGGATAAAATCATAAGTCACTAAATTTCTAAAACGGTTTATAATCAAATTCTGCAATTTATAAAGTAAAAATATAAATCTACATTTTTACATGAATTTTAAGATATCGTGCTTTCCATATCATTAGGGCAAATTACTTTTATAATCAAGAGTGCATCCCTTTCCACCTTATGCAAATTGTCACTTGAGTGACTTACACTTTTGTTTACAAAAGTTATGTCCAGAGTTTTTTTTTAAAAAAAAGGTCCAATAAACCAAATTTTCAATTTTTCCTTTTTGCCCCAAAAAGCAAAAAAATAAAATTTGGTTTATAGGACCTTAGGGAGCGTTCTTTTATTACATAACGCAGATGGGGGGAGGGGGGTCGGAGGCCGTGTTACGCTCCTTAGATTTTGTTTAATTTGTATGGAAATATTGTTACGAGGGGGGAGGGGTTCTAAAATCCGATTTTCTGCGTTGCGTAATAAAAGAACGCTCCCTTAGCAAAAAAAAACTCTAGATGTGCCTTTGTCAAATGTTAGGCTCGGTCCAGTCTAAATATTTATGAAAAATTTAAAATGCACGTGTTTCTGGGGATTCATTTTTGTAATTTTTTGTTGGTCAGTGTAATAACTCTAAACGGTTTTTGTTATTTCATGATATTTGTCTCACGTTAATAAAATGAATCAAAAATTCAAAATAAAGTTAAAGTGTCGTTTTATAACTCATCTTTCTATTCTAGTCAAAAACGAAGAACACAAGCTTTTAAAAATATCGTTTCGCCTAAACTTATTTTGAAAGAGATGAACTATTTTGTTAAAATTTCAATTGTCTGTTTTTTTCGATATTTTATTGCATTTTAAATTTATCAAAATGGGTTGTGCTTTAATTTTTATGTTAAATTTTGATTTTTTATATTGATTTGATTTTGATTTTTATTCCTAGTTAATAAGACTATTTTGTTTGTTCACAAAAACTGCGGGTGGGCACCTATGCTTAATAAGACTATTTTGTTTGTTCACAATATCCCCCTTTTAAAACTGTTTTTAACGATTTACAATCTTTTCAAAATGTGTCGGGAAAAGTCGGAAATTCGAAAATCGATTTTAAGTTATTCAGAACACAGATTTAGTTAAAAACACTTGTAGCCCCAACGGGGTCAAAAAAGTTGAAAATGTAATTTCACCGGCTCTTTGAACGCTTGGAAAAAAAAGTTGGAAATACCTTTTTCATTGTAACTTAGGGTTGACGCACCTGTTATGGATCTACCTTGTTATAGGGGATTCTTGACATCCTTCCGGATCGAATACAACAAGAATAATCTGAATCGGTTGAGTTTTCGCTGAGATACAGACGGATGAAGTTGCATGTCCAACTTTGTTGACCCCCTTGCTGCTTCGCGTAAGTTTTGATCCCGTTGGTGCTACAATTGTTAAAACTTTTGAAAATTGCAGATTTTTGTCAGTAAAGCTGTTATCATGTCAAGACATAAATGAATAAAATGAAAGAAGATTCATAGAATAACATTATAAAATATTATATAGTTGTAAACGGGACTGTTTAAAACTTCAACGATATTCGGTAAAATGACCCCTTCGGTAAAACCATGCCCTCTCCACCCAAAAAACTTTAACGGCCTTTCCGAATCCGAACTGTCTCAACCACTACTACCCCTCCTCTATACTTTATGATACTGTCCTCGCGGTTCTTGTCATCATCGTCGTCGCCGTTGATTTCTGCCGTCCACACAAAAGGAGGAGCGCACCCGCCGTCTGCAGGAGATCGAGTCGAACCGGGCCGATCGGCAGACCAAGCGGCGCCAGGCCCGGGCCCAGCAAACGCAGAACTTCTTCACCAGCCTGCACATGCTCCAGGCGAACACGCTGCTGCGCGAAAGCGACGACAGCTCGGGCGCCTTCGAGGACTACTCGCTGTTTCTGTACCGCCAGCAGGCGCCCGTCTTCAACGACCGCGTCAAGGAGATCGAGATGAAGCTGCGGTATCCGGTGAGGCGAGAAGACGGAGCACACAGGGGGTCACGGTGTTCAAAGAATCGGCCTCGACTGTAGCCAACTGAGATGCAAAAGCGCTCTAACTAATCGTTATTCCCTCAATTCAAATCGAGAGCATTTTGCTCTCGACAGATCAGCTACAATATTGAGAGCCTTTTCCTCTCAGTTGAGTGACAATTTTTATTTAAAAATTAACCCCATTCAAGAACACCGTGTCCGCCAATCTTCGCGTGATTTGACGTGCGTGCGTTCGTTACGCTAACAGCTCGCTCGTTTGGTTCAACTAAGCCCAGCCTAACGTGTCCCCAAATTAACGCGTTTAATACACTGCTCCTCGCTGCGTTGGTCCCCGCTCCGTCAACTCGCTGGCAAAATCGGCGAGCAGCGAAAAATTTGCTAACATGTGTTTTCAATTTTATTACAACGGCGCTCGATTTGCCGTTCAATGTGTTTGAGTGTGAGTGCGTGTTGATTTTTTTTTCGGCTTGTTTTAAACGATGATTAATTTTAGTACCGAGCGTCGCGCGAATTGTACGACAGCTCGGTAAATTAAATGACTAATTAACGATGATCCCGAACGCGGCGAATTAGAACGAAAGAACTCCTAATCCTCCCCTTCTAAAAACTTGATTTCTGCATGCTTTACCCTGTGTATAACCTCAAATTGCATCCGGGTGTCATAACTTCATAACCACCCTGTAGAGCTGGACCTGTCAACTCAAATGGATTGTTTTGGTTAGCTTAGACACAATCCAGGTGTCTTGTCTAACCTCAAAGCAGCTTCGAGAGTTGCCAGGTCCTTCCTGTAGACCACCTGTAGATATATCGATCGCTTCCACTGACCCTAACCTCAAAACCTCCTAATCCGCACGATCTGCGCCTGTGTTGTTGAGCTGCCCCCTCTAACTGCCCCCCCGTCTCGGCAAACCCCCTTCTTGACACAAAAACCCCGTCTTCTCAACCTCAGGATCGCGAGCGGGGTCTGGCCGCGGCCTACCCGCGGGGCCTCGTCGGGGCCGACGGTGAACAGTTTAGCGATCGGATCCGCTCGATGGAGCAGCGCATCGGCGGCGGTCGGCACGCCCCGGCCACCGAAAAGAAGCCGAAGGATCTGCTGCGCGCGATCGGCAAGATCGACAGCAACGATTGGAACGTGAAGGAGATCGAGAAGAAGATCGAACTGTCGAAGAAGGCGACCGACATCGGCAAGAGCCGCGAGCGCGTCCCGAAGTGGAACCGCGAGCAGTTTCTCGCCCGCCAGAACAAGCTCACCCAGCAGCCGGACTGCGAGGAAAAGTACAAGGAGTTTGACAGCTCGATAAAGGCGATCGACAAGCAGCTCAAGGAGGGCCACAACCTAGATTTGGGCGAGCGCGGCAAGAACAAGGTCGCGTCCATCGCTGGACAACTGCAGAGCAGCAAGCAGCACCACCATCAACACCAACAGCAGAACCAAAAATCGGTAACTCCAAGTCCTTAAATTACGTAACGTAACCCTGACCCTCTTTTTAATTTTAGACCTCGAAGGCCGCCCTGGTGCTGACCTCGTCGGGCGTGGCGGAAAAGTGCCACTTTTGCAAGCAGCGCGTCTACCTTATGGAGAAGATCTCCGCGGAGAACCTCACACTGCACCGGTCCTGCCTCAAGTGTCACCACTGCCACACGAATCTGCGACTCGGTAAGTGGGGTTCTTGAAATAAGCTGATCGTGACCTAGATGTGGGGTGTTGTTTTCTCAACTGTGCGTTTTTCAAGGATCGGATTGTCAATAGTTTAAAGCACATTATTGATATTAGTTTAGCTTCAAGGCGAATAATGTATTTGAAAAATAAAATTATAAGTATTTGAATACATTGTAATTTTGGATGTGGTACGAAGTTTATTAAGTCGTGTTTTTTTTAATTTCTCAAACTTCAACAAATTTATGCAAAATTTTCAAGAAGGTGCAAACTATGTGTGTACTTATTTGTCATAAATCTAATCTAATCTAATCAGATCCTATTGCAGCCAATCTTTCGAAGGGATCCTGGAGGGTGCCTTAGTTTAGATTACGCCTAGCACTATTCTTGTCATCAACATTTGTAGTGCGCCATTGCATTAGAATGCATTGATACATCACAAGCGTTAAAGCGGCCAGGCCTACTGCGTAAAGCCGTATCGCAGAGGTGATTCGTAATTGGGTTGAGTTTGAGCACTGAGTGTTCGAACAACAACACAATTCTGAATCGACAGGGGAGGAAGAAGCGTGGGGTCACACCACCATACGCTCCGAGATTTGGTTGTAGTCGTTGGGAGCACCATGCTAAGAAGGTTTGGTACTCCGGGACCCTCTTCGATGGGACATTGTATTTCCACGAATGCCCTGGACACTATTTGCCGTGGTTATATCGCCACAACTCGCTCTCTGTAACAGTATTCCTAATTCCAGTCCACTCTCACCAAGTCGTCATGGCCTAGTAGTTAGCATTTTGCTTACCAATCCAAAGGACGGGGGATCGAACCTCGCCTCAATCGACTTTGATTTTTCGTTCATATTCATCATTTAAATTTTTTTTATGTGTTCTTAACTTTCTCGTTGGGAGCAGATGGGAATCGAACCCAGTATCATTCGCTTACAAAGCGAACACCGTAACCAGTAAGCCACGGCCGCTCCTCTATTTGTGTACTTGTTTGTCATAAAACAGAAAATATTTAAAATCGGTAAAAAAAAAAATAAATTGGCAAAAGTAACTCTTGAAAAATATTTTTTTTAAATAACAAATAATTCATCGATGAATCGGAGCGTTTGGTACGGTATGTCTACGCATCCATCTTTCCTTGTAGATTCTGTGAAATATGATCCGTTCTCAGAATCCTCTTTGCGGTAAACACAACGCAGTATAGCTGGCCGATTTAAATTTTGTAATAAATATTCGGGAGTCCTCGGATGTACTGCAGTTATTAATTTTGACAAGACAAGTGCTTGGGGCGCAATCTAATCACAAGACTTTCCTGCATGCTTTCATTGGACTGGCTGCGTTTGTGTTAGATTAGATCAAATTAATAACTGACTTACTTACCAACCAAAATCCAATGATAACACACTTTGGAAAAGTTTTTACATTTTGCTATGTTTTAACATTTTTTTTATTTTGCTATGTTTTAATAAGAGAAGTTCTCTAGATTTTCAAAAAAAAATCGCGATTTTTATTATTATTTTGTATTTATTTAAATAAATTTTGTCCTTATAATCTCCAAAGAATTGGACCGCATGTACCGGCATCTGGCCGAATCGGGACTAAAGCCTGACTAGGGACAGCAGATTTTAGAGCACTTAAAAGCTTGAAATTTGGAAATGAATGCACTATTGTTGTTCATCTGTACCTGTTCTATCCGAAACCAATCGAAAATCTCAAATTATTGTGCAGTAACAAGGCTAAAACTGTTGTCCCAGTAGGTTCCTAAAGCCCTATGTGAATTTTTATGTACAACGGTAAAAATACAAATAAAAATCTTTGCTGATTACCTTTTTTAATAAAAAATATTGACAAGACAACATTTTTTCGATGGATCAACTATGGTCTCCTTGGTACGAGCTGTCAAGTAGGGCCTTTTCTGTCAAGAAGGGCCGTGGACTATTTTTTTCAAAATCGGGGTCGGGTCATTGTATTCAGAAAAATAAGCTTTATCGTTGTGAACAATAATATCACAAATTTAAGCTTAATTTGTGATGTTATTGTTCAAGAACTGCGATAAGTTGTGTCAGCATAAACCAAGTCTGATACAAATGATACTTTTCCATAATTTCTTAGCCGGCCTACGGAATTACTTCTTTTTGCCTTCCTAACTGAGGAAAAGATATAAAATCAATCTAAAAATCATGGTAATATAGTAGCATAGGCAATAAGTAATAATAATAATTAAAACAAACTTTTTCAGTCTAAATTGAGGTAAAATTACATCATAAAAGTGGTAAAATCCAACCTTCCAAAATTACAGCACCAAAATTTACACATTTTTTTACTGTGTACACGATGTTTGGCAGGTCGTATGTTTGGCAGGTTAAGGATTCGGACCTGATTCCGTCCAATTTACAGTTTGATTTTAATGTGATGCTCACTTCCCATTAACCTTCCCTTGGTATTTAAAAAAAATTACACATAAGGTATTGGGGACCTTTTCGAACCCAAACTTTAAAAAATTCTCGAAAATCCAGTTTTTGACCGATTCCGGTTCTTTTATTCACAAATGAAAGCTTAGAACGTCCTCTTTCCGAAACCGACCTGGAAACCCGGATATGGTCACTGTGGCCACCGGGAATTGGCTACAAAAAGACCTTTTTGAGACCCCAACTTTGACGACCTGTATCTCTAGCAATTTTCAACTAATCAGGATTTACCTGTACTTGACCACAAATATTAATATCAGGGCCAGGTGACCTACCGGTTCCGGAAATCCGGAACATCCGAAAAGTTCATGTTTTACTGTTTTTCACGTATATGTGATACCAATACTCTCATGATAGTTAAAATTGATCCATAAAACTTACTAAAAACACAATACAAGATTGCCAGAACAACTCTGGAGTGTTAGTGGCCACTTCCGGGTAACCTGGATCCGGTTCCCGGGTACCCGATAAACGGCCAAGTTGATTTTTTTTTGTTGAAAACCCATCATGTTGCATATCAAACTTCATGAAATCGAAAGATATGTCCATCTTTGGTAATGCCGTTGTTCTCTGAGCCATCCTGGCCAAACTGGAATCGGTTATCGGTGGCCACTTGGGGACACTTCCGGAATAAGAGCTAAGCCCTATCATCCGACATATCAAACTTCATGAAATTGAAAGATATGTCAATCTACGGTCGTGCCGTTGTTCGCTGACCCATTCTGGCCAATCTGGAACCGGTTACAGGTGGACCCTAGGGGACACTTCCGGAATATGAGCTAAGCCCTATCATCCGAAAAGGACCCCAATACCTTTAAAGTAACTTTTGTTATGGACGTTATGGCAAATTTAATTTTCAAAAAGGCCGAAAAGTACCCCAATATCGTAGGAAGGTTAAGCTATTTATTGCTTGATGTGAGTTGAAAACGCTTTTCAGAAGCTGTAATCGAACGCCAAAGCGCTGTTATGCCAACATAAGGTGCGCGATGGAAATCCATGTCGCTCCACTACATATTGGCTCAGAGCAATTTTATGAGCACATGTATGTCATGATTTTTGTTCACAGGTATTTCTCGACCCTGGACGGATTTTGTCCGGATAGCAATAGGTCCAGTTTGGGATCCCATAAGTCTCTGTTGAAAATTTTGAATTATGATAAAATTTCTCACTAGTTCTGATAAAACACAATAATGACAGTTCAAAACAGGATGAAAATGGCGAATTGATTCGGTTGATAACGTAGGCATCGCGGATCTTTCAGTGCAATGCGTTTTGAAACGATTCTTTAAATTTACAATAGGAGATAAGATATTTGACCCTTTTGAAATTTTTTAAAATATTTTTTTTTTCGAAGAGATCGGCAAATCTAACAAGAGTTTAATTTTTTAACACTGAACATTATACCATTAGTTCTAGAGCAACACAAGAAAAGGGCGGATAAGCATTTTGACAGCTGAAACTATTTTGCCGATTCCGAGCCAACAGGTGACTTTTTCACAAAAATCTAAATGTAAAATAAAAGCTGGCCTTCTCAGCTACCGTTTAACTCTGTGGGGTTTTGTTAAATAGTTACCCGTTGGCTCGGAATTTGCAAAATAGTTCTAGTTGTCAAAATGCTTATGTGCCCTTTTAAAATGTTTCTCCAGAGTTGCTGAGATATTGGCGTTCTAAAATGAGGTGCTGTTTGGGTGAGACTTAAGGAGGCATTAGACTATGACAAACAAAAAACAACATTTTCTCGCATTTTGTTTACAGTTTGCCTGCATTTGTTTGCAGAAACGTCAGACTGCATACATTTTGCTTTGTTTGCGAGTTTGGCAAACTGTCAAACACGAAAGAGTGCGAGTTTGTTTGTTTGTAATAGTCTAATATTCCAACTCCAATTTTCAATGTTTCTTAGCCAATTTTATAGGCAATGTTCTGAAACTTGCGAAAAAACCATTTTTGGATATGGACACCCATGAAAACAACTTCCTTTAAACAGAAAAAACTGAAACTTTTTAGTTGAAATCAAATTTTAAGTGGCTATTTCTTGAAAACGGCGCACTTTATTAAAATTTCTGTGGAGCACTTTTCGATTGCAAATTTGATTTTACTACTGAAGTTGAAAAAAGAGGTTAAAAGCTGGATTTGTCATTTTTTTCTTAAAATTTAAAAATACAGTCGACTCTCTGGCTGTCGATCTTTTCGATATCAATAATTCTCCATCTATCGATGGATTCTTCAGTCCCTTCAAACTGCATACTTCGATTGGCTTTATTCCTCGATATTTTTACTTGCTTGAAGGATCTCTTCCTCGACGGTCCCTTGGATTCTGTTTGCTTTAAAAATCCCTTCCGGTTGTCAATAATTTCACTTTCTCATGGCTTGCATAGACATTTTTCTTGGCGAAACGAAGCTTTGAAGGGTGTTTGACATTAGTTTGTTTTTGTTTGATGGACGTTGCCGTGATTCTCTCCCATAGCTGGGTATCAAGAAAAAAGTATTTTCAATCGAGTCTTCATTTTGCATCGTTCTGTAAACTAATGATTCTTTTCCTCGACGGTCCCTTGGATATTGACAACCAGAGAGTCGACTGTATAACCAATTAAAAACAATATTTCAGGACGAGCAAAAAGTCCCTGCTATTTTCTGTTTTTAACATTGTGGATCAGACTTTTATAAACATTCAAAACTTAAGTTTAGTTTAGCATTTCCAATTCGAAATTTGGATTGTGAGTCCAACTACCAACCAGCGACTCTACTTAGACTGGGTTTTCACCCAGGAATACACGGACAATAAAAATATACCTTTCTTTGGTGATTAAGAAAATCTACAAAAAGCGAAACGTTTAGCTTCATCTATTTTCTTGAGAAAATGCCTAAAAATTGTGGGAGCTAATTTAAAATTTAAAACCAGACGCTCATCATAAGCCAATACTTTTAAAACTGGATTATGATCACGGTGGCAATGACGACCTTGATGATGCAGATGAAATCTTCGATTTCAACCAGTGTGACTATGCCATCCTGAACGAGAGAATATCCGCCGTGGACTGGGACACTCTGCTTGACACTTCCTCGGTAGATGAATCTACTGCAAACTTCTATGAAAGGCTCAATTCCATCCTACACGAAGTCGTTCCGAAGAAAATCCGTCGAATGAGCCACCGATACAAGCTGCCGTGGTGGAACGATGAACTACGAACGCTCAGAAACCGCTTACGCAAGGCAACATCTCGATACATGGAATCAAAGACAGCATGGGACAAGGTGACGGTGCAAAACATCGAGGACGAATACAACGCGCTGAACCAAGAAAGCTTTCGATCCTACATCAACAACACACAAAGGAGTCTAAAGAGCGATCCATCGAAGTTTTGGAGTTACGTGAACAGCCGGAAAAACGCCAATCGAACTCCAACAGACGTTTCGTACCGCGATTTGAACTCAACATCCCCAGCCATCGCCGCCAACTTCTTCGCTGATTTCTTCAAGTCGGTGCACAGTTCTGATGCAATTCCACCCCGCGACCACGAATTTGAATATGTACCAACTCACTATCTGCCGCTGCCGCTTCCGGTGCTCAACGACGAGGAAACTCTGAAGGCGCTTTCGGGAGTGGACGGAGCTAAAGGACCAGGTCGGATGGAATTCCACCGTCGCTGATCAAAGCCTGTGCTGATTCTCTCACCGTTCCAGTTAAGAGGATTTTCAACGATTCTCTTCGAAAAGGCGTTTATCCCGCGATGTGGAAAGTGGCGTCAATCACTCCGATTCATAAATCAGGAGCACCAAGAAAGTCGAGAACTACCGACCGATATCGATCCTGAACTGTCTTGCCAAGGTTCTGGAGAAGATTGTGTATGATAGGCTGTACGCGGTGGTGCGTCCGATCATTTCGGATGATCAGCACGGATTCATGCAGAAACGTTCAACAACAACCAACCTCCTAACATTTGTACACTCAACTGTAAATGCCCTTGAATCCGGTGAACAGGTTGACGCCATCTACATAGATTTCGAGAAAGCCTTCGACAAGGTACCTCACGCACTCACCGTTCGAAAGCTCCGCAAGCTCGGTCTTCCTGCTTGGATCACCAACTGGCTGCTTTCGTACCTGACGAATCGGAAAGCTTTTGTCAATCTTCGAATCGCCCGTTCCAGCACATTTGACATTCCTCTGGCGTCCCACAAGGCAGCCACCTCGGCCCACTCATTTTCATTCTTTTTGTGAACGAAATATGTGCGCTTACAAATTCTAACACATTGATGTACGCTGATGACCTGAAACTGTTCCGCTCGGTGAAGAACAACGTCGACTACTGCTCGCTACAGATGGACGTCAATGCGCTCCTGCACTGGTGCGAGTCAAATGGAATGAAGGTACACGTGAAGAAGTGCAAGGTTATCTCGTTCAGTCGTTCAAGGAACCCTCTGCGTTTTGACTACACGATGGGCGATGGGTGTCCTTTAGATCGTGTAAACTCTATCCGGGACCTAGGCGTGACCGTGGATCGTAAAATGAAGTTCAACGAACACATCGCTTTGATAACTGGAAAGGCTTTTGCGATGCTAGGCTTCCTGAAGCGCAACACCGCCCACTTCGACGACCCGTTTGCTTTGAAAGTGCTGTACGCGTCGCTGGTCAGGAGCGTCCTGGAGTATGCTGCGGTTGTTTGGGCACCGTACCACGTAACGCTGGCTGCGCGGATTGAACGAGTCCAACGTGCCTTCGTGAGGTTTGCCTTGCGCAAGCTGCCATGGAATAACCCGCTGATCCTGCCATCGTACGAAGGACGCTGCTTGCTGTTTAGGCTGCAGTCACTTGCCGAGCGTCGGACCCTGATGCAGCGTCTTTTCGTATTCGATCTGCTGCGCGGCAACATCGACTGCCACAGCATCCGCAACAACGTACGCTTCAATGAACCGGCTCGCCAAGGACTCAGAGGGAACGCCCCCTGCTGTGGATTCGAGACATATATTTGACTATGGTTATAATAACCCGCTAGATGTTTGTTTCCGTCAATTTAATGAAATCTGCTCTTGTTTTGATTATGTCGTGCCCAAAACTGTGTTTAAAACTAGAATAAGTTAATGTTAGTTTTTTAAGATTATACAGCCTGAGCATTTTAGATGGAGGCGGTGAAATAAATAAAAAAAAATAGGTCTAAAATAACATGAAAAAATAAACATTTCAGGTTTATTTTTAACTTTAATTTACCTACAATCTTCCATTTCCAGGCGGCTACGCCTTCGATCGCGACGACCCGGAGGGCAAGTTCTACTGCACCCAGCACTTCAAGCTCCCGTCCAAGACGGTCAAACCGGTGCCGAAGCGGTCGCTACCGCGCACTCCCCAACAGATCGCCGCTCAGTCCCCAATTGCAGCAGCATCAGCAGCTACAGCCGCCTCAGCCCAGCAACCGTCCACGCCGGACTCGAAGAGTTCCGGCATCAACTTCGACCTGCTGGATCGGGGTGAAACGCCCGAACGGATCGAGTTTGAGAACGCCGACGAGGCAATTTCGGACGGCGAGGCGGCGATGGAGGTGATTGACGAGAACGAGTGGACGGATCGGAACTTTGGCACCGAGTCGGACGAGTCCGACGAGGAGATGTCCAGCTCGGACGAGTCGGACTCGGACTCGGATTCGGACTACGAGGAAGCGGCCGGGTCGCCGTTGGGGGCGCAAACGCTTCAGCTGGCGTCGGAGTGGATCAGCGACAAGCGCTTCTCGAACATGGTGGACAGCGATGATGACTTCTATGGATACTCGAGTGAAGGTTTGTTAGCTTGAAGAGGGGGGTGTTTAAAAATAGACTTGAGATTTCACTTTCTCTGTTTTTCAGATGACGAAGCCGACTCGCAGACCGAGGGTGAAGAACTGGCTCGAGCTCGCGAGATGCGAATGCAGGAGGTCAAGCTCATGCCCCCGCCGACCCTGCCAACCGACACCGAGACCGAGGTGAGTCGTCAACTGGGCGATGTTAACCCCGTTGATACACTATTGCCACCCCACGTACATCTTCTTTTTCAATTGGTGACGGAGAATCTTTAATTTGTATCCTCTTTTTTTTCTTTCTCTTATCATTTACCAAACATTCTGTCTTCACCCCAAAAAACCACGCACAATTTTCAGGTTCCCCCTAAGTCGGTAGTTGAACCACCGACTACCGCCGTTCCTCAGTCTAACCTTAACGAACCTTGCACTAGTAGTAGCACCTTTGGTAACAACCCTCCGGCACCTCCGGTAGAATCCGCCGAGGAGAAGGCCATCCGCGAGAAAATGCTCCAGAAGCTTAGCGTTCGCGAACAGTGGTTGCACTCGTCGACCCCGTCGCCACCACCGCAGGGTCCTCCGACTTACGGAACCGCCGGTGCCAACACCACCCCCGTTGGCACTCCTCCTCCAAGCGAACCCCCAAAACCCAAAACCTCCTTCTTCGGTGGTCTCATGAACAGTCTCAGCACACTCATCAAGTCAGACAAACAGCAATCGCCGCCGAAACCGTTGCAGTCGCCACCCAAAGATTCACCCCCCGAGGTCACTCCGGTCGTAATTCCACCCTCGCCTTCCCCATCGATTCGCCGTCTTGCCCAATCTTCACCCAAACCTCCCCCGTCGCCGACTCCGTCCCTGCGCCGCCAGAACCAAAAACAACCGGAAGTTCCGGGTTCGCCAACCCCATCGCTAAAGAAGCACCGCAAGCACAAACCCGCGACTCCCTCTCCGACGCCGTCCACCGCCAGTCGCGTCTCCTCCTCCGGACATCCGGACGATATCGAGTTTGAGGAGGTGTTCAAGGAGGATCTTAAAGAGTGCAACAGCAGCGGTCGTAGCACTCCGCAGAAGCAGCTGAAGCGCCGTAGTCGACCCAAGGTTCGTGAGGAGGGCGAAGATGACTTCCTGGAGAAGATCAAGCAGGATCAGGCCGCGCTGGATCGGCGCATGAAGAAGGTCGACGCGCAGAAGTTTAAGAGTAACATGCAGTCGATCAAGTCCGCCGTTGAGGGTCCTCGTATCGTGGGCGTCAAGAGTGAGAAGGACGTGTCCAAGTTCTTCACCGGGGCTAAGGTTGAGGCGAAGCCGAAACAGCTTCCGAATAAGGACGTGTCCGCTTTGCAGGGTGTCAACCTTGCCAAGTACTTCCCTAATGCGAATCCGGCACCGACAACCAGTCCCAAAGCTAGCGCGACTCCGTCGTCTGTGTCCAGCGTTGAAGGCTCCCCCATGCTTACCCGCAAGAAGTCCAGCGAGGTCGATCTAATGAAGTACTTCGGTCCCAGCACGGCCAAGTCCTCCCCGTCAACACCGTCGTCCCTAGCATCGCCAGCAATCTCCCGCAAGAACAGCGTCGAGTCTCCAGTTACCGTGCAGAAGACTACCCCAAAACCCACCGTCAACCTCGCCCCCAAACCTCCAGTCGTTCCCCTTCCACCCAAGAAGAACATTCTGGCCTTCCAGCCGATCAAAAAGTCCTCCACGGAGTCCACGATCGCACCTGCGCCGCCGTCTCCAGGTCCAACTAAAAATGCTCTCGCCTTCCAACCCGTTGCCGGCGGCAAGACTCCTCCGTCCCCGAAAGCCGCACCCAAAGCAAGCAGCTCGCCTCCCAAAAAGACCCCCACAACTCGCAAATCTCCCGACGACGACAAACTCTTCGACGACCTGCTCAAAGACATCGACAAGTCTCCGCTCCCCGCCAAGAAACTAACCAAGACTTCACCCCCTACTAAAAAGAAGACTTCCGATGATCGCGTATCGCCAAAACCGGTCAAAAAGTCCAAACCTCCCACCCCCAAGCGATGCTCGCCCGATCTAGACGAGCAGCTCTTCGAAGACCTGCTCGGCGACGTGGACGACTCCGTCGTAGAAAACTTTGAAGAAATCGTAGGTCTCCCCAAGCCGAAGCAAAGCCCAAAACCTACCAAGAAGAAGCTATCCCCCAAGCAGTCCCCGAAGCCGGTGAAAAAGCCCACCGCTCCGGCGGTCCCCAAAATGACCGTCAAACGACCCCCCTTCAAGATCACCGTGCCCGTCAAGATGCAGGAAACGCTGGAGGAAATCTACCTGGCCAGTTTGTCCAAGCTGGACACGCGGTCCGCTTCCTCCACCAGCTTGAACACGATCGACACCCCGATCAAGAGCAACTCCGAGCACGACCTAGGTAAGGTGGACGAAGCGTTCGAAGCGTTGCTTCAGGAACCCACCGTCACGACGGTGACGGAACCCATTAAAAACCAGCCCTTTCAGGCCCCCCAGCGGAAGCGGACATCACCACCGAAGCAGGCTGGCGCCGAAAGCGGCGCGAAAGCTACTAGCGAAACGAGGACAGCGGAGAGGACCGTGGTGTCGCAGGTGGTGCCGATAGCGCCTGCGACGCCCAAGATCACGAAGAAGAACGTCGAAACGCCCCAATCCAAACTGTCTAACCAAACTGAATTAAAACAAGCCGCGGAATCGCCCAAACCGGCGCAGAAGTTCCCGTTGAAGTTGAAGCAAGCTGGTAGCGCTACTTCGTTGGATAAGGTCGCGACTGTTCCGAAGAAGGTCGACACGGGTTCGAAACCTGCCACACCCGTAGTGGCGAGGAAGGTCACTAGCTCTCCGGTTGACAAGGTTGCTATGTCGGAAACTGCCACACCGATCCTAACCAGAAAGAACGTCACCTCGGAACAGCTACCAACAGCGGGAACACCTGTTCTGACAAGGAAACCTACCAACTCGAATCTTCCAATGGCGGTTACCAACGGCGAAGTTGTACCAAAGTCAGCTCCAGCAAACAAGGTAGTCAAAGAACCGCCAACACCCGTTGCAAGCAGGAAGACCGACACAGCAACCAAGCCTTCTACTCCCATTGCGACTAAGAAGATCGTCTCGCCAGCTCCGGGATCAGCCACGATCGTTCTAGCCAAGAATAGTTCGGTATCCATTGAAGCAACTCCGATTGCGACAAAGACGATCGACAAGACGGAATCTGTCAAGCCCGTGTCGGCTTCGTCGACACCCGTTTTGACAAAGCATGATACAGCTAAGGAACCGCAGGAACCAGCAATCGTAGCACCCACATCTCCCACAGAGGATCCCAAGCTGGAAGAGAAGCCGAAGCAGCGCAAACTATCCTCCGACGAGGTCTGCTTCGAGGAGCTGCGCAAGAAGCACGAAGCCGCTTTCCGCGGCGAGCTGGAGCAAGCTGCAGCTCCCGTACAGGAACTGGTCGACAGCAAACCCGTTGACGTTCCGCGCACCCTTTCCGAGTTCCGCAGCTCGATCATCTGCAAGCCTGCCCCGCTGCGCTCCGCCCAGCAGGACGGTCCGGCTTCTCCGGTGAGCGACAAAATCAACGAACTTGTCGAGGAGATTATGCCGGGAGCGAACCTGGACGACATGATCGACGACGTGCCGGTGCCGGTCGAGCGCAAAAAGTCCTCCTTCGCGAAGATGTTCCACAAGCTGCAGCGCGCGAATACGATTGCCGCGATGGAGGCGTCCTCGCTGAAGCCACTGGCGGCGAAGCCGAACGACGAGGAGTACAAGATTGAGGTGATCCGCGAGACTCCGGCGAAGAAGGAGTCTCCGCAACCGGATCGCATGAAGATCAACCTGGAGCGAAGCGCGCAGATCAAGGAGCAATACGCGAAGCAGAAGGCACCGTCACCGCCGAAGGCTGCCAAGGTGATTCCTCCAACGGAGGTTGGAAGGACAGGTTCGTTCAAGATTCAGTCGGCGCTGCCCAAAGAAGAACCTGTTCAGAGACAAGAATCCGCCCCAGTGCCAGCGGAGAGAAGATCGCCCACAAAGAAGCAACTTCCGACGACTCCGAAATCTCTGGAAAGAACAGAATCTCTCAAGGTAACGGCTCCGATACCAATGGAAAGAAGGTCTCCGACAAAGAAGCAGCTTCCGATAGCTCAGATACCAGTGGAACGTACAGAGCCTCTCAAGATAAAGGTAGTTCCTGTTCAGAAGCAGGAATCCGCTCCAGTTCCAGCGGAGAGAAGATCACCGACAAAGAAACAGCTTCCAGCAACTCCAAAACCACTGGAACGAACAACTTCCTTAAAGGTAAACGCAGAATCCGCTCAAAAGCTTGAACCGGCACCTAAACCGATGGAAAGAAAATCTCCCAAGAAGCAACTCCCAACCTTGACAAAACCCCTGGAACGCACAACATCGCTACGAGTTACAGCGGAAGCTCCAAAACTTGAACGCAAACCGTTCCAGCTGCCAACCACGCCCAATGACATCGATCATCAGCTTAGTATCCTGAGCCGCGAGCCAGGAAGCTCCGCCAACAAACCGTTCGTCGTAGACTTTGACGATCTGCTGGACAGCGTGGAAACGACGGAAGTGGTGAGCTTTGACGATCTGCTCTCGTCGGATGATGAGAAGCCGGCTAAGACAATACCGAGAGTGGCTGAGCAGAAGCTGCCAGCTGAAAATATGGTAATGTCGGTTCAGACGGTTCCAAAGGTAACAGAGCAGACAAAGCCACTATCAGTACAGAAAATTGCTGTAACACCAGTTGTTCCGAAACTTTCTGAACAGAACAAGGTCGTGTCAGCGGAAAAGATTGCAACGGCTCCTATCAAGGTAACGGAGAAGAAGCTGGATGCTTCTGAGCTGATCAAACCAGTAGCTGTCCAGACTTCAAAGATCGAGCAGATCGCACCGAAGAATCCTCTCTCCGAGAAGGAGTTCACGCAGGCAGCTCAACAGCTGACGGACAAGTTCTTGAATGCCCAACCGAAGAAGATTCAGGAAACGCCAAGCGAACAGAAGGATTTGAAAGCAGAAGCGATGATGACGGTGCTGACGGAAGCTACGGACATCTCCGTCAAGGAAACCGATTTGTTCGACTCGCTGTGCGAGACACTCAACCAGGACAGTTTGATCAGCAAGTCTACGACATCGCTCAGCACGCTGCCGGACTTGGTGAGCATGACCCAGAAACCTACCATCGAGGAATCGAAGCCACTCAAGGTGCTCGACTTCACGGACAAGATCAAGCAGATCGCCAACCACGTGCCGCAGGAGATTCAAGTGTACACGCTGCACACGGAGGAGGACAAGCCGGCTCCGCAGCCTTCCACAAGTGGAGTTACGAACAACTATGCCCACATCCTGAAGGACATCACGTCCGGTATAGTTGGTTCCAATCTGGACATGTCGGTAACGTACGAGCCGCCTCCGGCGATCGACCGCAAGCCCAAGTCCGACTTTACCACGTACAAGCAGATGCTGCAGGAGAAGTCGCACGAATCGCCGGAACCGCCGTCCCAGCAGCCCCAACGACCGCTTCGAAAGCCGAAGCCGATCGAGCGCAGCGTCTCGCCGATCGTGGCTAGGCCGTTCGACAACTCGATCTGCGTGAATCCGCGCAGGGCTCGCAAGTCCCCTAGCATTGAGAACATTGCGATCGAGCAGGTATTTGTCAAGCAGGATGACAAGGTGATCGATACGTTCTACGTGGTACCGGAGCAGTCAAGGCAGCTGAAGCGTCGCTCCAAATCGTACGATCGACTGGAGGTGCCGAGCAGCTCGAAGGCCAGTGCCAGACAGGCGAAGCATTCGCTGGATGAGCTGCGGGATTATGGATTTGATATTGAGCCACCGTCGACGGTGAAGCACCTGGTGAATCCGCGGCTGCGTCACTTGGACTTTGAGGGCTCTGACGAAGAGCTGTCGAGCTTTAGGGAACCGAAGCGGTTTGAACGTGTTAGGAAGTGCAACTCGACGACGGATACGTCCAAGTTGGACGTGGAAGCGACAAGGGTTGACATCGATCGGGAATCGCCGATCCCGCGCAGTACGGACTTTTCCAAGTGGGAAGCGATCCTCGATCGTGGAGTTCCGTACTATAAGGAGCAGAAGCATCAGAAGAAGGAGGACGTTAAGACGTTGGAGCGTAAGCTGGAAGATTTGAAGGTAGAACGGAAGCCGCGCAAGCGGTTCCCTGCCAAAACGACGATCCCGAAGGATTACGATCCGCAGGAGTACGTTCCGAGGATCAACAGAAGATTCGAGGAACCGGATTCGGATCTACCCAAGTGGTACGATCCAGACGAGTACGTTCCGAAGGCACAACGTGGCAATCCAATGTACGAGACGGAAGTTCCGGTGTCAAGATCGCACCGTGCCTACGACATGGAGGTTCCTACAAGCAGACCACAGCGAGTTTCCGCTCACGAGATGGAGATGCCTGTAAGCAGACCACAACGGACTTCAGCTCACGAGATGGAGGTTCCGATCAGTCGCGTTGGTGGCCGTTACTATCACGAACCAATGCATCTGGAAGACTACCCGGTGTCGCACACCCTTCCGCGATCGAAGACCGC
This sequence comes from Culex quinquefasciatus, assembly GCF_015732765.1. Taxonomy (NCBI): domain Eukaryota; kingdom Metazoa; phylum Arthropoda; class Insecta; order Diptera; family Culicidae; genus Culex; species Culex quinquefasciatus. The sequence goes on along the minus strand of NC_051861.1, from coordinate 88,135,219 downwards.
GACTCACATCCCTTACAGCTCGGTTTCGTCTCGATCGCACGATCTACCCTCAAGGGAGATCACCAAGACCCAATACTCACGTCGTGCAAATGTGGACAACAGCGCGATCGTTTCGCGCAGTCAACGCCTTCACGAGAAAGCCAACAAGTACATCCGCTCGCAAATCTCCAAGAACGACCCGAACCCCTACATCCGTGAGCTCGCAGACACTGACGACGAGGACTTCCACCTGCCAGTTCCCTCCTCAACCGCGCACAGAACCCCGATCACGACCTCCAGCTCGTACCATCACCCCATGACATCGTACGGGTCGTCCGGCTCGGCCGCGATGAGCCGTATCACCACAAAAGCCATCACCCAGCCGTCCCGGATGACCCATTACGCCCGGAAGGACGCTCCGTCCTCTGCCGGCGCGTCCTCCTATCGCCGCGGGGGTGAATCTTCGAACCGTCGCGATAACTGCGCCATTTCTTAAAACGTTCACACTCAGCTCAGCCATCTCCCCACCACATCAACCTTTCGACGAACTCATGAACTTCAAAATTACGAACATCCCACTGAGACCCACAAAACTGTACATAAAAACGTAGATCTTGTTTGCACCCACGCTCCCTTCGAACCTCTACACACACCTCCCCCCTGACTCCTGGATTTTGGGTACGATTTAACGAGAAGGAACTTACAAGTCAAGATCAAGTGAAAGAGAGGTAAACAGATCTGCTAGCGTGTTTCGGTGTGATTTTGATGTGTTTTTTTCTGCGCTACTGATAACTGATACTTTAAAACATCGCCGCCGCCATATTGGAGTCGCAGATCGTCGTGGTCAGCGCATGTGGAAATGCGATATGAACACTACAATCGCTCTGTGGCGAATTAACCCGTTGAAGTTCGGGGCTGTGAATCTAGTTAGCTAGAAACACCTTTGAAATTTCTTTAAAAATATATTTACATTACTTAGCAGGCCAGGCCTACTGCGTAAAGTCAACCGCAAAGGTAATCATGGTGATTATTGCACTCGATCGTAATATTTCGATTGTAACTCGCGATCCCGATTTCTCGATGGTAAAATCTAGATCTACCACCGAAATTGATTTTGAATTTTTCCAATTCTTTAAGTTTTTTTAATATTTCTTTTTTATTTTTAAAAATAAAAAAATTAAAACTGAAAAAAATTAAAATTATAAAAAAATACAAAATATAAACAAATTTTTAGAATTTCTAAATTTTGGAAAAATTAATAAGGCCGATGCAAATATTTTTCAAAGTTTTTTTTCAATAAATGTAAGATTTGACCAGGGTTGCGAATGAGCGAGCGCTCACGGAAGGCTTGCTCGCTCCAGCTGGAGCGTGAGTTTTTATCAGGTAGCTCGTGCTCGCTCACGCTCACCGGAGCGTTTTGCGCTCACGTGAGCTGGTGAGCCAAAGTAGGTAGTTGTTTTTTCCTGTTGAAGCATCTGCCTGTTTGAAACGAAGTTTCTAGAACTATCTCAGCACAGGCAGCAAAAACAAACAAGAAATTGGTCGAACAAACAAAAGTAGGCAATGAAATGGATATGATCAGCGAACCGAAATTTACGTTCTATTTAAAATCTAGACATTTTCCGAACAAGGAACAAAAAACTAATTTCATTATGTAAACATTCATTGGCGTAAAGAGATGCACTGTTTGTTCACAAATCAAATCCATATTGGACCATATTGTTTTGTTGTTATGCACAAAAATATTGACAATTTATGTATATTTTATTTATTTTTAAATAATCTTTTAAACAGTTACAATCATCCTTGTTCAAAAAATCATATTTAACTTGTAATTGAATATTTTCAGAGGTTTGGTTGCGAAAGTGTTGAATGAAATCCACTTGTTGGAAGAAGAGCCAACCTTTTCGTGGTGAAAAATATTGACAATTTATTTGATTTGAGTCAAAAGGGTTATTTCAACCCTTAGGAATTTTGAGGCATATATTTAAAATATAACTGTTTCAAAAATGTTACCCTATTTTCTAAAATGTTTGCCAAATAAAGACTAACCTTATAAAAATGATTAGCCGTTTCTAATCACTGAATCACTGAAAGAATTAATAAACGGAATAGTTTTTTTTAATGGTAGCTCATTCTGACCCGCAATCTGGAAATGTAGTCAAAACACTGATTAGGTACATAAAAACAGTTTAATGTTATATTTTAATCAAACAAGCATTTAACCTTGAATCGAGCTTACCGAAGCATAAATCCTCTTGAATCAATTCATTGTTTTGTATGTTTTTCTAAGGTTTACAGGCCCTTTTATTTAGGCGTCTATATCCGCCCCTCTCTGCTACAATAAGGCCTTTGAATTTAAAATATTTATACATTCGACTGTGTGTCTAAAAAATATTTGACCCTTGCGAATCCAACCTTTTATTTAAAAACATGACTGATGAAATTAAGCTATTCCAATTCATATATCATAAAATTTGTTCACAAAGTCATATTTCCACAGCCCTACTGCACCTGACGCAAAAAATCCATCTAGAATTGAAAAAAAATTCTCAAAAACGTTAAATGATTAGCGACACATCCAAAATGAGCGCTCCGTGAGCGAAATATGAGCGCGAGCGCGAGCGTGGAGCAAACGTGAGCTGAAAAAATCGGAGTAAACGTGAGCGCGGGCAAACGTGAGCTAGCTCGCGCAGCGCTCCTCCTCACGAATGAGCGAAAAGTGAGCGCTCACGAGCGCGTGAGCGCGTGAGGAACGCAACACTGGATTTGACGACAACATAAAAATTGCGAAAATAACATTTTGCGATAATAAACATCAAAAATTTGCAAAAATTCAAAAGATTTTTAAATCAACCCAAACATGCTGAAAATGATTGTAGGATTCTAGGAGCATACATTTTAAATTGATTTCAGCTGATTACACTTCAATTTCCATTGAAATTTTGAAGTTTCTTGAAAAAAAAAATATATTTTTTTTGTCCCATGATTTTCGGACCAACTTTGAAGAGGGGGGGGGGGGGCAAAACTTTTAAATAAAATTTGTACCAAGTAAAAAAATATCAACATATTTAAAATTTCTGAAATTTACAATTTCTATCTTCTTTTAGTTTTCCAGATTTTTTTTTAATTTTAAATTTTTAAGCCAAGATTTTTTTTTAAGTTTTGATTTTTTGGATTATTTTTTAAATTTCGAATTTATTTAAATATTAAGATTTTTTTAAATTTTTAAAAATGTTGATATTATAAGATATTTTTGATTTTTTTTAAATATTGGAAAATATATAAATTAATTTCCAAACTTCCAAAAATTTCAAATTTTCAAACATATCAAGCAGTTTAAAATTTTTTTAACTAAATAAATCTAAATATAAAAAAAAACAAAAATCAAACAATAATAAAAAAATATTTTTTTATTTTTTTTTATTTCAAAATTTTTAAAATTTATAAGAATTTAAAAATTTTAAATTTATTTTTTATTTAAATTACAGAAATTTAAAAAAAACCACTGAATTTTTATTCTTTTTAATTTGTGAATTTGAGGAATTTTCGGAATTAAAAATATAAATCTCTTAAATACAGTCTATTTTTTTTTTAATTTTTATAATTATAAAAATTGTTAAAATGTTTGTTTTTTCAATTCTTTTAATTTTTTTTTTTTGAAAATTTTTAAATATGATTTATTTTGACTTGTTTATTTTTTTTTAATTTGAAAAATAAAATTTGATATTTTTTAAAATTGTTTATTTTTTAATTTTGGAAAAAAAAAACAAAAAAAAACCAAAATTCTAAAAAAAATCTTTTTTTTATTAAAATAAAAAAATCTAAAGATTTAAAATATTTCGAAAACCAAGTAATAATAAACAAAAAAAAATATATTTAATTCCTAAAATTATAAAAATTTCAAAGATTTTCAAAAAATTTAAAAAATTTCTCAAAATTACAAGCATTTCACAAAACTTTTGAATCTTTATTGTTTTAAATTTGTGAAATTTTTGAGAATTTTAGTAATTTTTGAAATGTAAAAAATAAACTTCTGAAATAAAGTCGATCTATTTATTATTATTTTTTTATTTTTTAAATTAAAATTTGTAATTGTTTTTGAAATTTTAATTTTTTTAAATTCTTAGAAAATTTTGAAATTTTTGTTTTTTTTTTTTAATTTTGAATTTTTTTTAATATGCTTTATTTAGAATTGTTTATTTAATTTTATTTTATTTTATTTTAATCTGAAAAAAATATATTTTTGAAATTTTGATTTTTTTGAATTTTGGAAATTAAAAATTAATTTCCAATCTTCAAGCTTGTCAAAAATTTTAAAACAAATTGAACCTTTCTATTAAATTCTATTTTTATTCCATAAATTTAATAATTAATTAATTTAAGATTTATTTAGTTTTTTGTCAAATTTGTTAATTTGCATTTTTTTAAATTTTTCTATTATTGTGATCGAATACAATAATCACCACGAATTCTTTGAAACTTGTTAGCATTCTTTCTCATCGGAATCAACATGAAACTTGACAACCTGATTCACAGCCTTTTCTTGAATTCTCGTCATTAACCAGCAACAAACAGTCGAAAATTACGTTGATATTGACAGTTTTTCAAAAAGCTCATCAGGACTTTTCTTTGTATAGTTGTGAACCATTCGCTCTGCACGTCGCTGTACAAAACCACGAAATTTCATGAAAACAACACTTTACAAATCAATCAACTACTAAACAAACAAAACAAAACTTCTTTCGATTAAATCGTACCCGAAGGCTTACTTCTCGCTGCGCACTAGTTTAACGTTGACGACGCCGTCACTAATCCCGTCCAAGCTGGCTCTACCACCTAAGCGTTCTTGCTTCCTAACCTCAAACCTGCTCTTTCTGGAAATTAACTTCCCCCCTCAAGCAATTGTTTTGTGTTGTTGTTCTTCAGTTTTGATCTGTTTTTTTTTTTTTCGTTGTTGAAACTCAGAACACCTGTCGTGAAGCAGCTTGTAGTAACACGTCTTCCGCCTATTTTTTTTTTTCAGGGCGGTTCCGACTCGGACTCCAACTCGGAGGAGGTCAACTCGGCGACGGAGATCTCGACGGACTCGGAGTTCGACCAGGAGCCGAGCCACCACCGGCTGCCGCCGCGCATCTTCATCGACGATACGCACCTGCGACGACCGGCTAAAGTACAGGTAGGTTCAAACGAATTTGAAATTTGAAGCAGGTATTAGATTATAACAACCAAATTGCACTTGTTCATGTTTGACAATTGGGTCCTAAAATGAAGTTTAAATTTGTGATATTATTGCTCATAACGATAAAGCTTATTTTTCTGAGTACAATGACCCTTTGAACGAGCACAAAGGATTTCAAATGGATTTTAAGTTGAATTTATTGAATTAAAAAAAAAAATAACTTCATGGTCCTTCTTGACAGAAATGGTCCTACTGACAGCTCGTTCCAAGGAGACCATAGTTTATCAATCGAAAAAAATGTTGTCCTGTCAATATTTTTTTTTTGCATTAAAATAAAAAAAATATTAGAAATGGTTTTTAATCGTGTTTTCTACCGTTGTACATAAAAATTGACATAGGGTTTTAGTACCCAATTGGTCAAACTCACAAACTTGTTTGCGGCAAACTCAAGGACGCATTAGACTACGACAAACAAACAAACAAACTTGTTGACTCTCTGTTTGTTTGCCTGCATTTGTGTGCAGAAACGTCAGCCTGCATATATTTAGCTTTGTCTGCGAGTTTGCCGTAAAACACAAAAAGTGCGAGTTTGTTTGTTCGTATCCATAGTCCTTCATAAATAACTCAAATTGTATGCATGCTGACGTTTCTGCAAACAAATACAGGCCAACAAACAAAGCAAGCAAACTGTCAATGAGTTTGAGTTTATTTGTTTGTCATAGTCTAATGCCTGCTTAACATAACCTAAAAAAAACCCCAACAGGTTAAGCAGATGACGATCGACAATGGCGTCCGTCAGCGTCGGCAGTTCTCGGCGACGACCAACGTGCGAAATCTCGCGGACAGCAAGCAGCGATCGCCCGGTGACGACGATCCGTACTACAAGCGTGACATCCATCTGGAGTTCAAACCGCTGATCGAGGTTGATCCCACGATCAAGCTGAGCCAGAATCGTGCTCCGCTCTCGATCCCACGACCTGGGGACTACGCGCTCAGTAAGACCGCCAGCACCGAGGGGATCGCTTCGAAGAAGAGTTTGGAGCTGAAGAAGTATCTGTTGGGAGAATCTACCGCGGGAACCGGGGTGCTCAAGAGTGGCTCCGCTTCGGCTCTGGACTCCAAGTTCAAAAGCTTCCACTCGAACATTACCGAGTGCCAGAAGCTGCTCAATCCGGCGCCGGAGATCAGCCCAACGATGCAGACCTTCCTGCAGAAGACGTCGGCTCCGGCTCCGACAGCGACATCGCTGCTGGCGCTACGCAAGGAAGCCATGCTGACCGGCAGGAACGAAGAGAAGGAGAACGTGTACGACGGGAAGATCGCGCCCAAGAGGTACGCTGAAACGGTCAACGCAACGCTGGTCGAGAACAAGCTGAACGAGCTGAAGAAGGAGGAAGCCAAGGACAAGAAGGACGATCGCCCAAACAACAACAACGAACGACTGATCGAGACGATAAGCTTGATCACGCCAGAGAAGGAGTCGAGAAGGGTGGAGGAAGAGCCAACGGAGCAGAAACCGATCGTGGAGGACGGCGATCGGATCGTGGAGATCAAGAACATCTCCAACCTGAAGCACATGTTTATCGACTTGACGTCGGACTCGCCAAACTGCGATCGATCGCTGGTGGAGACTACGCTGAACTTTAGCATGACTCCGCCGTCGGCGGCTAAAGGAACGTCCGTTCAGAGCAATGGAGAGCTGAAGAACAACATCCCGGACATTATCAGCAGCATCAAGATCGATAGCAACGAGAACAAGGTGGAGGAAGAGGAAGAGCAGGAACGTACGCGAAGTCCAGCGCACGAGACTTCCATTCAAGTGCCGGAAGTTCCCTGGAATAAGGAACAGGAAGACGAGGAGGACATCGATTCCGACAGCATATCGGAATCGAGCTCCAGCAGTAGCAGCAGCAGTACTTCGAGCGTCGATGACATCCCGCACTTTATCCTGGACTCGACGACCAGTCCGGAGACGCAGAACGATGAACGGTTCGTGCCGAGGGTTGAGGTGCGCGATACCGCCGGAGAGCTGATGCAGATCGACAGTCTGATGATCATCGACGGGAAGTACATCGGAGATCCGGAGGATCTCAAGCTGCTGGAGGAGCTGCCACCGGATACGAAGATCGCCGCGAAGCTTTCCCAGCAGGAGATGAATCTGGACAGTATATGTGTGCTAGAGGATAAGCTTCCAACTCCGACGGAGGAGCGAATGCCTCCTCCGATCCCGCTGCCGGTTCTCGAGCTCGAACCCAAAGAGGATCCCGTCGAGAAGCCGGCTTCCAAACCATCTAGTCCCACCCAGCCGAAGCCGGACCTCAAGTTCGACACGCGCAACGAAAACAAGCTGGACACGCTAAAGAACCTGCCGCTGGTGCTGGATCTCCAACCACAAAAGCCGCGCAACCTAAGCTTCGCCGCGAACCGCAAGTCACCGGAAACCGACGCGGAAAAGACTCCGCTTGCGCCGTCCCAGCTGCTTCCGCAGCTCGCCAAAGCGGAAGGATCCGACTCGGAAACGGAACTTACGGCGCAGAACCTGACGGAAACCGAACTGTCCGACTGGGCGGCGGACGACGCCGTGTCGGAGAACTTTGTCGACATTGAGTTTGCGTTGAGCTCGAACAAGGGCACGATCCGGCGGAACAAGCCGAAGCATGGACGGCTGCAGCAGAAGAAGGTGATCGCGGCTGCGCCGTTGGCGTCGGTGGAAGTTCGCCAGCAGGCTTCCGAGGATGGAATTATGAAGAACTTGGCGATCGAGGACATTGAATTTATGGACACGGGATCCGAGGAGGAGAGCTGCATCGAGAGTTACTCCGCCACGAATCGGGCGATGCTGAAGAACCGCGGTTACGTGGAGTTTGTCGATCCGAGAAGCCCCAAGCCGGCGACGTACGCGATGGGGAACAACTATGGACAGCTGGCGCAGTCGAGCAAGCCAAAGCTGGTGGAAGCGATCAACAAGCAGGTCGCCGGGGTGGACTACATCGAGCAGGGAGCGTACCTGCTGAACAGTGCCGCGGCGGACGATTCGAAAACGCCGATGAACGAGGAACCGCCCGCGAAGATCACGTTCAGTGCGTTGGCGGCGCAGAACAAGGCGTTGCAGCAGCCGCCGCAGCAGCTGGATAGCTTGAACGATATCGAGGAGGATAGCTTGCTGATTGTGACTTCGTCGCAGGGAACGGCAACGACTACGGAGGAGAGTGAAGCGCCGACGATCGTGGCTCCGGTGGAACGAACTGTGGGTAGTGGAAGCAGCGGTCGAGGAAGCGTGAATTCGTTCAGCTCGAAGCAGCAGATGGAGGAGAAAGTCGGGAGGAGTCCGGTTCGGAAGGTGTCAACGGAGTCGAGTTCCGGGGAAAGCGAAGCAGTCTGGAGAGGAATATGAGGAAGGACTCGCTGAAGAACAACATCGACATCGGGTACGATGAGTACGTGAAGCGGCTGCAGCAGAAGATCGCGCTGATCAGTAGCGCTCGAGACTCGTTGGAGGTTAAGAAGAGCAAGCGAAAGTCGTCGAAGGGGATGCCGGGTTGGATGAGGCTTCGGTAGTGGAACCAGTGAAGAAACCGGCCGCGGCGAGCATTTACACCGAACAAAGTTCACTCGAAGTGCCAAAGAGCGTGGAGAAGAAGATCGAGGAGATCACCAAGGAGCGCGTCAAGCAGAAGGACATCATTCACGATCTAGTCATGGACAAGCTGCAAACGAAGAAGCAGCTGAACGCGGAGAAGCGCCTCAACCGGAGTCGAAACCGAAACAACGTGCTCCCGGGAGTGTCTCCGGTCACTCCGAGCCATCCTACACCAGCACATCCCCCCGAAGGATTCCCTTCCTATCAACCCGTAGCCAGCGATCGCCGTAACCGCATCCTCGACAGCAAGGAAACAACCTTCGCCCAGCCAACCCCGGTGCCGATCTTCCCCAACAAGGAGAACATCGCAGCGTTCGCCACCCCAGCAAGCTACCTGCAAGCAACTCCTCGCACGAACGCCAAGAAACCCGCGGAAGAAACGCTCACCCTCACGGAGCAACTCCGCGAAGAAGCCCGCGCCCGTGCCCGCCTCAAATCCAACCAGGACCTCGGCCTCTCCCCTGAAGACCGGGTCCAGCTGCTGCGCAAAAAGTTCCACATCAACCTGCGCGAACTCAATGACCAAGATCCGAACAAGTGCGACGACACCAAGTTCAAGGAGCGCTCGACCAAGCTGATGACCTCGAAGAGCGTCAACGACGTGTCGATCCTCAAAAACCTCAGCAACGATCCGGACTTTATCTCGCCGGTGGACGAACCCCTGATCGGGGCCAAGCTGCAGGACTACGTGTCCGACCCGAACCTGGTGCAGAGCCCAACGGTAAGCCATCGCCAAACATACAACTCCCCTGAACTCACTTAGTATTCTTTCCTCCCCAGACCGGTTCCAGTGGCGGGGCCAGCGACGAGCTGCGGCTGAGGACGCGCAGCAAGTGCAAGGACCGCGAGCGCCGCAAGAGCATCATCGAGAAGGTGTCGGAGTTTTTCAACAGCAGGAAGAAGACGGAAGCGCAACCGGCGACTGGTGCGTCGTCCGGCAGTAAGGACTCGTCGCCGACCAAGAAGGAGGCGGGCTGCGGAAGTGGGAATGAGTTGGCGGTGCCGAACAGTGCGAGTAGTTCGACTAGTGGCGGAGGAGGTGTGGGCTTTTTGAGGTTCAAGATCTCGCCGAAGCTGAAGGATAAGTCCAAGGTGGGTACAGGATGAAGTGGCTGGTGGTGGGAAAATCTGTTTTATTCAATATCTGTTTCTGTTTACCTCTTTCAGTCGTGCTTTGATGTGAGGAATATGGGTTTTGGTGTAAGGAATTTCTCTATTTTTGGTTGATTGTTGTTTTGCAGATAATCTTTATTTTTTTTTCTAAGTTTAATTTAAAAACATGCACTATTTTCCCTGAGCACAGTAACTAACTTATGATTTCCTTCGATTAGCTGGATAAAATATTAACGAAATCTCAAACTTTATTCTGCCGTTCTACGTATAATTGTCCAATGTTCAAAAAAGTGCAACTGAGAAAAACGCGATTGAATTTTTTCGACCGATTTCTGTGTTTCTACGCATAATTGTCCCGTGGGTTCCTATTCGCCCTATGTGTCCCTAATCGCCCCAGTTAGCAGTTTATCAACCTTGTTTGTGATCCTCTTGCTATACAACAGGTAAACAAGGCATAATGCTTAGTAAAACAAATGATTCCGTGTAAAAAAATACTGGGTGGGACAATTATGCGTAGAAGTTCAACGATGGGACAAACAGACTTGGTGTTGTTTTTGATGAGTTTCCGAACAAAGTACCAGATTTTATGTGTTTTTCTTAAAGTACACATCAGACTAAACATAAAAATGGCATAAAGTCAAAATCGTCAAAAACTGACATGGGACAATTATGCGTAGAACGGCAGTATTGTTTTCTAAAAAACTTTTCTCACCAACTGGATACTAAACATGTTTTATAATCAAAGTTTTTTTTGACTGCAATATAACGTAATTTTGGGAAATTGGTAAATTTTTATGATTTGCAATATGGATATAGATTTTTGGCGGGGCATACCATCCTGCATTTTTCGAGAGTCTTTTTTTTTTCCTTAAAAAAATTTAATCAAAAAAAATCGTGACATCACCTTCAATTTAACTTTTAAGCTTAAAAATTGAAAAGTTTCATAGAAGTGGCGTGTATTTTTCTTTCGGTGTATTTTTTTCAGAAAGCTCGTCCGATTTCCTACAAGTTCGTCTTTGACCATTTTTTACGATGCAACGGCTTTGAGTTACAGTGATTTTCAAATTACAAAATACAAAAAAAAAATTAAATTACTTACACCCTTCTCAAATGTCATTTTCGAGTGAAACTGGTTCCATATAAACAGAAATAGCTTATATAGGCCTAGGATAACAAGTCTAAAAAGTTTAATTGAAATCGGAGAGGGTCGAGTACAAAAGTACCAGAAAAATTCCTGATTTGAGCTGGAATTGCTCTATAAACGAGTTTTCAAATCAAATTAGGGGAACGGCATGTAATCCCATCGAGCACCTAATGTTGGTAAATCAGCACTTTGGCCTTCGATTACAACTTCTTCAAATAATTTTCAACCCATAATCTAGCGATAGCTTTAAAAGCATTTCGTTTTATTGGTGAGAAATGGAAAATTGAACTGCCAAACATACGTGAATTTTTCCTATACCAGATAGAAAAAAAACGTATTTTTCACCCAACTAAATGGATGCCGAAAATGCGAAATGTCCCGCTATCGACTTCGACGAACTCAACCGGCGGCGTGCCTTCCGATCAACAATGAAAAAAAGGACTGATTTTATGACTGCTAGCGAGAAAAACAAATGACGCCGAAAAACATTAGTCAAGGCACAAGCACAGCCCAAAATGGTGAGTCGAACGGAAAATCATGTAACAGGCCAGATGTTGATGGTTCTAGACTAAATCGACCCTCTGAGTTCGAATATCGCGAACACCTAGCCGGATTCCTTAAGGGAAGCGAGATATTCAAGATGGCGGTCAATATGGCGGCTATGCGGAAGATTCACAATATTCAAATAAGAAATGATATCGTCTAGTAAATTTTAACCAATTTGGGGTCTCTGAATTTGAATATGACCACAATTATTGTCCAAAGTAACCTGGGAGTGTATAATCCAAAATGGCTTCCAATATGGCGATGGAATTAGTCAATTTTTAAACAACATGTAACAGGCGTGCGACCGATCAATATTGACTAATTTAGTAAATAACATTCTATCCACGCCATATAGTACGCCATCTTGAATTGCTAGAGTTCAGCGAACCCAAATTAGTTAAGGGGTTACATACATGTAGAAAACGCAAAATTTCCTAATTCAGAAAATTTATTAAATCCACTTAAAAGATGATTTGCAACCACTCCTCAAAGTTTCCTGAAGATATTTTATGGATAAACTAAGTAAGAGACGAATGTTTGTAAAGTGAAAATGCTTATCAAATTCGTTTGGATTGAAAATTTCAATAATTTCGTAAAATATGGTATTTTGTGAAAATTTGATTAATTTACAAAAAAAAAAAAATGTTATAAAAGTGAAAAATCATAACAAAAAATTCGCTTCGTTTGATACCTACCCATAAAAAATTTAAGTATTTTCAAAATATCAAAAAAATACCCATAAAAAATTTAAGTATTTTCAAAATATAAAAAAAAATCTTCTTGCACCTTTGACAATGTTGTGGGGAAATGAATTTCCTAAAAGAATCTCCCACTTGAACAAATTTGAGCAAAACCTTCGCCACCTGCTGCCAAAAGCGATGTTCTTCTTCATACATTTCTGCGGTTTCCCCCATATAAACTTCAACGATCAAAAGCGACCCCTTAGCCTTAACCGATTTGGCTCAAATTTGCCACAGTTACTTATTTTTTCCTAAAAAATCAATCCAGGGGGTATCTCTTGAGATTTTCAAAAAAAAAAAAAAACATTTGAATTTACGATCAATTGGTACTAATATTGTAAACACTGAATTTTCGAGTATTTTTTTAAATACGGAGTAGCTTAATAAATGTATTATTACTTTCGAAATGTATGAAAAATCTGCCGTATTATAATCAGAGTTTGTCGCATGTTGTTAGAATACTTAGAATTCCACTTGTATTGATAGTTATTTAAAGATTCCACTAATCTAAATTCTTCTAAAACATAATATCTACTTTTTTCTGTTTCAGAGCACAATACAGTACTTGTTTGGTAATTGGGTTTCTTTTTAAATGGACTCTTGATAGCCACGAAAATTGATATGACGATCCAAAATCAAAAATATCAACGGGTAATTCTCCGCCAACTCACACATAAATTGCCCCGACCCCTCGTAACTTTTGTCCCTGATCACGAATCCGAGGTCCGTTTTCGTGACGGAGGGGCGGTACGATCCCTTCCATTTTTGAACATGCGAAAAAAGAGGTGTTTTTAAATAATTTGCAGCCTAAAACCACAGACAAACAGACGGGACACTCGAGTGCCGAACCATCGTCCTCCAAAAACGGTTTAATCAAATTCATTTTTTTTTCGGCAACCACTCACCTGGCGCCAGGGATGCCATATCTACGGATTTCTCCGTAGATCTACGGATTTCAGCCATTTCTACGGATCTACGGATTGATCTCCAAAATCTACGGATTTTCATGCTGGCTGATAATTGTATGAAGGACGTGAAATTATATTTTTGCGTGATACAAATGTTTTATGAAAACGTTTTGAACAATCTGTTTTAGAGAAGAAGTTTTGCACGGGTCCCCCACAGACCGTTATTATAAATAAAAAATTTCCACCCAAACCAATGATTGGACATGGTTCCTGGGACCATTCTACACCTCTGGGCCGAGTTTCAAAATATTTGCCGGCAGAAATTTCGAATACGGTCAGTTTTAGTGTTTCGAGTAGAAATTAAGGGGAAATCACATGTAAAATGCGTAGGAAAGATCAAAGTTTCAATGTTTTAATTCCAAAACATTACTGGTCATGGTTTTAAATTCTATTAACATGTAGCAGAATGATATAAAAACGATTAACAGCACTGACTTGGCCGGATTAAGCCTAAGTTAAGTGACTTAAGTATATTATTTACAAGTTTACCTTAATATTAAAAAAACCCTACATTAGGAATTTAAAGTCAAGGTTCACTAGATAGCACAAAATAACTTAAAATGGGGTGACTTTGAGCCAAGGAGTGACATTGTGCCAAATTTTGATTTTATAATAGCCAGATAGCTTAACACCAAGTTCGATAAGCTTGAATTGCAAAGTATAATCGTTGCAAATATTGTTCTTTGATTATGTCCTCTGACATAAAAAGTTCAATAAGTACGAAACACTAAAAAATAGATAAAATAGATAAAGCTTTAGTTTCATAAGCCATACCGTTTGACCCCGACAAGAGTTTTAGGACACAAGTCACATTGAAAACTTACATCGCCTATACATACTTGACTATATCGGGTTCGGTGTTAGAGTGTTAAACGTGGTTGCCTCTCACCCCAGTTTGGTTGGTAATGTTGTAGAGCGAACAATTTGATTTGATTTGATATTTAACTGTACTATTTTCATGTTTTCATAAGATATGCCAAGCTTGTTAAAAGATCGATTGTGTTTTTACATTGGGCAGAAGTAGGATTTGTTTTGATGAATACATTATTAGTGAACGTTCTTGATGATCAATAATATGTTTATTGAATCCTAACTATGAGTGTATCAACATTATTTTATTCAATTATAAAAAGTTATTTTATTTTATTTTTTTTATTTTATGACGATAACTGCAATGTTGAAAAATAATTGGTTGGTTTGAAATATTAATCCTGTGGGAAGTTGTGCCATTAAACTTTTGCTAAGTATAGTCATTACTCAGGACCACAAAAATAGATGAGCTAAATGATAGCTGGAGTACTCTCCGGATTTCATTCGTAAGATTGAAATTTGTAAACGTTTTAAAACAAAAAAGAACAATTTTATTCTAATTGCTATGTCACAAACTTGCCACGTCACAAAATTTGTTTCCTAATATTTTGATTGATTTATTTAATTTCAGAAGGAATTGATTCAGAACTGAAAAACGTGAGCATAATTTTCAAATTTGGAGGATTCCAGGAGATTTTAAATTTATTTAATTAATTAAATTTTAAATCAACAGGCTTTATTCAAACAGAATAAGCAGATTTGCGTAGCAATATCATCAAATTGCTTTGTGGGAACATAAATAGACCAAATTAATCCGTCTACAAGTAAATAAATTAACACAAAATTCAAGCTTGTCAAAGAAATCTTTATGCATTTATTGGTACAATGTCACCCTTGGCACAAAGTCACCCCATTTTAAGTTATTTTTGTGCTATCTAGTGAACCTTGACTTTAATTTCTTGATGTAGGAGTTTTTAATATTAAGGTATAACCTTGTAAATAATATACTTAAGTCACTTAACTTCGGCTTAATCCGGCAAAGTCAGTGCTGTAAATCGTTTTATATCATTCTGCTACAAGTTAATATAATTTAAAACCATGATCAGTAATGTTTTGGAGTTAAAATATTGAAACTTTGATCTTTTTCTACGCATTTTACATGTGATTTCCCCTTAATTTCTACACGAAACACTAAAACTGACCGTATTCAAAATTTCTGCCGGCAAATATTTTGAAACTCGGCCCAGAGGTGCAGAATGGTCCCAGGAACCATGTCCAATCATTGGTTTGGGTGGATATTTTTTATTTATAATAACGGTCTGTGGGGGACCCGTGTTTTGAGGAACGTTAAAATGAAAAGTCGTTTAGGAGAAATGAGGCGATGGCTGAAATCCAGTGCAGCTTATCCAGCTTTTGGCGTTCGAATGGTGAACGCCCGAAATGTCAAAATCACGCAGTGGTACCAACATTACGAAAAAGTGTGCCATGGCATGACAGCCGCATTTTTTCTAATGTTGGTGCTCTTGCGCGATTTTGATATTTCAGACGTTCAACATTCGAACGCCATCTTCGCTTAAAAGCCTGGATAGATAAGTAATCGATCTAGTGGGTTGAGGTCACGTCAAGTCGATGATTGTAAAAAATTATTATGTTGGTGTACATAAAACATTAATAAAAATTTAAAACAAAATCGTAACATAAGTTAAACTTGAGTTAAAAGGCAAATTTGGATTGAAATTGGAACATGTGGTGTGTATTGGGCCCAAGAAACAAAAAAATATCCCAAAACATCCTGTTTCTTTTCGGAATCAACTCCTAGCGCTTTGCGATGTTATACTAAGTTATTCTCCGGATCAAAACTTTAACAAAATTGAGCATAGGAATATTGTATAGGGTTTTGAGTAACTTTCTCTAGGAAAGGTTACAAGTGGAAATTCCACATATTTTTTCGCGTGTTCATGAGGTCATTTTTAGTAACTTTTGCTCTACGAAAAATGTCACTTTTCTTCAGGGATGCACCTTGGGTCCAAGGGCCCTTGGCGAAGCATCAATTTTGCGCCCTCCTTAATATTTCCCACTTTGATGAATTGATTTTAAATTCAAATGTTTGCCGATTGCTTTAAAAAATTCTGATTTAAAAATTGCAATTGGAGTAGTAAACAGGTTGATAAAAAAATCCCTAATCCAGTTTTCTTGTTGCAGTATTTTCAAATCGATGATTTAATTTATAGTTTCTATTTTCTACTTTAAATTGATATGAAATTCAAAAGTACAATTTAAAAATCAAACATTGAATCTGTTTTTTTAAATTAATTTTAGAGTCAAAAAAATTTAAAGTGTTTTTTTATTTAATTTTTTATTTGTGAAATCAAATTGATTTAAAATTCGAAGATTTTAAACAAAACTAAGGAAAAAAATATTTTTCAAACCACCTATAAAAAATATTTTTTGTTTATAAATTTTATTATTTTTTAAACCAAATTTGCTTCGAGATACATATGTCCAGAGCATTAATATGGTAAATGAGCAATTCTCTGAGATTTCGGTCATTCGATTTTTTTTTTGTATTTTTTAATCCGGCTGAAACTTTTTTGGTGCCTTCGGTATGCCCAAAGAAGCCATGTTGCATCATTAGTTCGCTCATATAATTTTCCATACAAATTTGTCAGCTGTCCATACAAAAATGATTTATGAAAATTCGAAAATCTGTATCTTTGGAAGGAATTTTTTGATCGATTTGGTGTCTTCGGCAAAGTTGTAGGTATGGAAAAGTTCGACACTGAAAAAATATGGTAGTTGGTAAAAAAAATTTTAGTGATTTTCTACTTCACTTTTTGTCATTAAAACATGACTTGCAAAAATCACTATTTTTATTTTTTTATTTTCTGATATGTTTTAGGGGACATTAGAAATTTGCCGAAAAGGCAAAAAGTCTTTGAGCGAGTTATACATTTTTTAATCAATACGGATTTAAAAAAAAATCGAAATATTGGTCACAAAAATTTGTCAACTTAATTTTTCGATATAAAATCAAATTTGCAATCATAAAACTTTAGTTACATTTTGATAAAGTGCACCGTTTTCAAATTATAGCAATTTTCAGGTAACTTTTTTGAAAATAGTAGCAGTTATTTATTTTTTAAAATTAGTGCCCACTCTTGAAAAAAATATTTTTGAAAAGCTGAGAAAATTCTCTATATATTGCATTTTTGAACTTTGTTGCTCTTGATTAAAAAAAAAGACCGATGAATGAAGAGTTGGCATTTGATATCCCCTAAAACATGTCAGAAAATAAAAAAATAAAAATAGTGTTTTTTGCAAGTCATGTTTTAATGACAAAAAGTGAAGTAGAAAATCACTAAATTTTTTTTACCGACTGCCATATTTTTTCAGTGTCGAACTTATCCATACCTACAACTTTGCCGAAGACACCAAATCGATCAAAAAAATCCTTCCAAAGATACAGATTTTCGAACTTTCATAAATCATTTTTGTATGGACAGCTGACAAATTTCTATGGAAAATTATATGAGCGAACTAATGATGCAACATGGCTTCTTTGGGCATACCGAAGGCACCAACAAAGTTTCAGCCGGATTAAAAAATACAAAAATTAAAATTAAAGAAAAAAGACCGATTCCGTAGAGAATTGCTCAAATGTGTTAATTTTGGCAAAATAACGCTGTAATATCACACAACCTGAAATCCATGTAAACATTTTAAAAATATATATATATATATATAGACAATTTGTAACTTTTCTCCATACCAGCACGTCCTTGATTTTTTTTTGTACATAAAAAAGATAAAAACTAAATTCATATAAATGTTTCAATAAATGTTTTGTTAAAAATGTTAAAAAATTTTATCATATAATTGATTTTTTTTGAATTTATGACATTAATATAATTTTCATGAACGGTCTACACAAACAATTTTCGAAAACCGCCGTAGGCCAGATAAAATGCCTTCGCTGCCGGATCTTAGGTAGCCCTGGCTTAGAATTTGCGGAAAATTTAAAATTTTCTAAATTTAGATAATATTTAATGAATGAAAGGGCTATCTTGAATAAAAAATCGTGCTGTTCGGATGACATTTTGAAAACTATCTTTTTATTTTATATATTTAAGTGGCTGTATCGCAAGAACGAAAAGACAAATCTACAATGTTTTTTAGACGATTTTATAAAAAATTGTACATATATAAAAACTAAAAAAATAAAAGTAATGGACACTTATGAAGAAAAATTTTTCATTGTAGAATATTTATCAAAATTTCAAAAATAGCTTTTCGATTGCAAGTTCGATTCTAATTTCAAAAATGCAGTTGAAAATGTTTAAAATTTGTGTGAAAATTGTATAAGTCACGGCAAACATACGTTTTTGGAAAAATTAAATGCAAATTTTGGGAATTCAAAAGTTAATTATAAAAATGTGTATTTTTTTTGTTAGAGTTAAAAATCATATATAGCATGCCTGCGATCGATTAAAAAATATTTTGATTTTTAGTGAATTTCCGTTGTACATTACTGCAAAAAGTTTTTTTCAGCGAAAAATAAATCGTCAGTACTTAGATATTTTTAAAACTAATGATTGCAAAACAGCTGGGCAGGTGGAAAATGCATTTCCGAAAACACCAAATCAATCGAATAGTTCATTCGCAAGATAAAAAATTTCGACTATTTAAAACCACTTGAAAACGTTGCAAATGTCATTTAAGTAATATTATATGTATTATGAAGGTTTATCAAATTATACATCAATGATGGGAATAAGACTGTGGACATATTTTTTATGTAATACACATAAATTCAATGTTAATGGTGCCATTTTTTCTAAATAGGGTACCTACCTAACAAATTATGGTAAATCATTTTTTGTAATAAAAATCAGAGTTGTCCAGAAAATAGAATATAATATTTACTTTCAGAATCTGTAACAATATTGAGGATGTTTTCTTTGAAATTTCCGAGTTACAGCAATAAACTGAGAAAAAGAAACGTCATTCTGTCACGGCACAATGTATCATTACCATCATAACGGACATATGTACATAAAATCATAAAAAAACATATTTTCAAAAAATCATTTATATTTTGTAGTTTATGTACAGTAGCACAACTGTGGAAATATAGTAAAATTAGGCATGAAATTTGAAATTATTTTTTTGTTGATCTTGATAAAACCTTAATTCAATTTTAGTAAAAAATCTTTAAAAAGAAAACTATTTGTTTGGGAAATACTATAACCCCTAGCTAGAATAAAAATATTTTGGGTTCCCAAGACACCAACCACCTGGATTTTTTTTAACAAGTCTACGGATTCGACTTCCACCAGACCTGGCATCCCTGCCTGGCGCTGATGGCGCTGCTGTCGTAACAGCTCGCCCGTCTTTTCTCAGTGTGTTTAATGCGTGTTTTTTTTGTTTTTAAGTTGAGCGTGAGCACGTGTGAGGCAGCAAATGAAAACAAAAAAAATAAATATGAAATTCAAAAATTCCAACGGTGATCCACTATCCAGACTTTGCGGGTCAAATTTGGGGAAGTTTCGGAGTCAGATGAGCGGCTGACTAGCGAGGGCATACCTTTTACCCCACTATTAACCAGATAGACCTGCTCCACTGCCTGCCGAAGTCGAGGCTGCTGCTGAGGCGCCCGCTACTGTGGAGAAAGCCGGATCCTGTGGTGGAGTAATCTCCTTCGGAGCAACCTGCTTATCCTTCGTGGACTGCTGCTCAGATTGCTGCTGCTGGTCATCCTTTTGGCATTTTGACGATATTGCGTCGATCGTGAGCGCCAATCTTCGTGACTTTTTTCGTCTCATTCGGCCCATTTGGTTTTGTTGGCTGGCAACTTAATTGCGCCGTAGACACGTTACCCGCAGATGTTTCAAAACGCCCATCGTGGGGATCAATTCCGTCAGTTTTGAATTGGATTTTCCTATTCCGGCGGCCACTATGGTGATGGTGTCAGGTGTAATGGTTCATGTTTTCGGTGGAGGAGGAATCTTAGACGGAACATGCAAGCAACGGGGATGACCAGTGGTGTGGTCTCTGTCATTGTGTTGTCTTGCATCGCTGCAGGTGCTGCCGCATGATTTGCCTCATGAGGTTCTGTCATTGGAAACGGATCCGACCGTGGAACTGACCCACCGTCATTTTCGGCCGTCGGTCTTGATTTATTTATTTTGATTTTGTTACTGATGATCAGCAACAACAAAATTATTTCGAAACAGCTGTTGATGTTTACAATCGTTAAGGCTTGATTGTCTCACGCATACACTGACATGACACATGACAGTAATGGATTTGTATTGGTGTGTTTGGGCTGCGCTTCGGCATAAGCTCACCACGCATCGCTGGCGTCGCCGTGATTTGGTGGTTTGATGAAGGACGATGGATTTCAAAAATAATTTGTATGGAGTGTCACGTCTGTTTGTCTGTGCTAAAACGGTGATGAGATAGAAATTTGGTGTCAACAAGACTTTTATGTAAAATTAGACGCCCGATTTGATGGCGTACTCAGAATTCCGAGAAAACGTATTTTTCATCGAAAAAAACACTAAAAAAGTTTTAAAAATTCTCCCATTTTCCGTTATTCGAAAAGTACATTAAATTTCCCTAAAAATGACAAGTTCCAAATTTTTATGCATTCGAGTAACGGAAAATGGGAGAATTTTTAAAAACTTTTTTAGTGTTTTTTTTCGATGAAAAAACGTTTTTCGAAATTCTGAGTACGCCATTAAATCGAGACGACTAATTTTACATAAAAGTCCCTTTGACAGCAAATTTCATCGCCGTTTCAGGCTGCAATTAATTGAAAAACACATCTTTTTCGCATGTTCAAAAATTGAAGGGGTCGTACCGCCCCTCCGTCACGAGATATCAAAAAATGGACCTCGGATTCGTGATCGAAACAAAATTTACCCCTTAGGACAAAGTTTCACACAAATCGAAGAGGAGCCGGGGCAACTTTTCCCGATTTCGTGTGAGTTGGTAGAGAATTACCCCAACGGGAATTCAAAAAACGATTTCAATAAAAACAAAACCTTTTTCATGGTTGTAAAGAAATTTTGTGTAACAAAATCATTAATTTTAAAGGATAAACTAAGGTTCTATTGTCATTTTCCGTTCCACCCAGTAAGCGAGCTGCATTAAATAACCGGGCTATATTCTCAAGTTACCGAACAAGTATTGTAATTCAATTTGTAGTAACATTACCCAAAAAGCACTAATATATATGTATAAGATTTATTTTTCAAACCGCTTAAGATTTCTACAATCTTATAATATTTATACCTTTCCCACTCTGCCCAGACCAAGGAAGGTTCACCGTACGAGCGGTGCGCCTCGGAGGACTGCCTTAAAAATGCCGCCGCCGCCACCACAAGTTCAACCAATACGACCACAACAACGGCCGCCGGCACCACAACGACCACGTCCGGGCGGGACACCACCACAACCGGTTCCTCGCCGACGACGGGCGGCGGTTCCTCCAGCGGCAACCGCTTCACCCCGATTGGGCGCAAGGAGGCCGAGGAGCTGGAACCGCCACCGATTCCGCCACTGCCCCTCAACTACCAGCGTTCGGATGGTGAGAGGGTTTCTAAAAGTCTTTTTTAGGAAGAAGTTTAATTTGAATGTTTTTGCAGACGAAAGCTGCACCACCAACGAGCCAAAGAACGAACTGAAGAAGCTGCGAGCAATGTCCAAGGCATCGCGTCAAGCCGAGTTGAAAAGGTACCACAAATCTTCCTCAACCACTGTCTACCACTAATCACACCTTCAACCCCCGCACAGACTGAGGATCGCGCAGGAGATTCAGCGCGAGCAGGAGGAGATCGAGGTCAAGATCAAGGACCTGGAGACGCGCGGCGTCGAGATCGAGAAGGAGCTGCGCGGCGAGAGCGAATCGCTCGAGAAGAACATCGAGAACCTCGGTGCGAACGACGAGGGCCTCGTCAAGGAGTGGCTCGAGCTGATGCGCAGCATCACGCGGCACAAGGTGCGCGACGAGGAGCTCACCATCCGGCAGCAGGAGCTGCAGCTCGAGCACCGGCACGCCCAGCTCAAGGAGGAGCTCAACATGCGGCTGTCGTGCAGCAGTGAGTGTTGCCTTCCGGAACCCCTTTTGAATTTCAAGTAAAATTGTGTCCCTTTCAGAACTCGACAAAAACTCGTCGGACGTCGCCGCCGAGGGTGCTATCCTGAACGAGATGCTGGAGATTGTGGCGAAGCGGCAAGCGCTGAGGCCCTCGCTGGACGCGGCCGCGGCCGCTGCGGCGGCTTCCGTCGGTGGGGCGGCAGCAGCTCTTCCGCCACGGTCCAAGGACGTAAGCGATGTAAGCACTGATGAGCAAGAACTCGAAGAAGAGCTAGAAGAGCTTGAAGATGCCGGCATCGAGCGGGATTGTGTGGCCGTAGCTAGCACTAGTAGTGGTCGTAACAGTAGCAGTAACCGTGAGCGTTGTTTGAATAACCGTAGCTATAATAGTGTTGGGAGTGGGCGCGGGCAGGGAACGGCGGCGGCGAGCGGCGGCGGAGGACGTGGGTTCGCCGCCGTGCCGTGCTCGGTGCTGCTCGGTTTGTTGTTGTTGTTAGCTAGTTTGTACTATTATGAGTTGTTGCTGGAGTGTTTTAATTTTTATTAGTTTGTAATTTATTTGCATGCTTGTTTTTTTTACATTGAATTTGCGCACTGCATTTACTAGGGTTAAGTATAATTACACGTTTGAACTTATGTTTTATAGCAACTGCACCTTTGTATCATTTTATCATTTTCATTTCACTTCATTAATTTTTCATTACTTTTTCAGCTTCGAATTCAAACGGTTTTAATAAAAAATGTTAATTTCGTGGAACTGCATCATCCCAAGCAATTTCTTGTAGAACCAGCGTGCAAGGACGACAACTTGTAAAATGGAGTTTTAAGCCGTTTTGCCACTCTTGCATGCTCGTCTACTGTTTTTATTTATGCTGCCCACCATTTGGCAAAAAACGAGATATTAGCACCAGGTGGTAGCGGATGTTCCAACGCATCTCCTGGAACTTGAATTTCACTGAAATAGTGTTTAGACTTGGCTGCCGATACGAAAAACCAAACGGCTAATATGCCACTCTTATGGGAAATTGCCTTGACGGAGATTTTGTGACAAACACTAAAACGCGTTTTTCTCGGATTACTTGATTTGGCATAATAGCCGAATTTTCAATTATGGGCAGTATGTATGTAAATATAAATAGACCATTGTGGATTTGTGAACAAGCAGATAACAGTCCTCAGAGATCTGAGGAATTGGGTACTAAGGCCCTATGTCAATTTTTATGTACAACGGTAAAAAAACACGATTAAAAACCATTTCTGTCTCATAAGAGTAAATTGTGGTTTGGTTGAGCGTTTTAGCAGAATGCATTACTATGTCTCAATTTTGTCATATTCGGAATCCTCGAAAAATTTCACGTTAGTTAGAAGTATTGGAGTGGTAAATTTGATTGGGAAAATTGCCATTTAGAATGAATTAAAATATTTTTTTTTCAATTTGTTGGATTTGGGGTGAAACAGGTTTTCGCCTACTTGATACAGTAATACCAGGGTGGCCACTCAAGTCGGGAAATCGGGAAAGTCGAGAAAAAGTCGGGAATCTATGATTTTTTGTCAAAAAGTCGCGAAAAGTCGGGAATTCGGAGCATACTTGATTGAAAATTATTTTTAACTCTTGAATAATTTTGTAATATTTTGTAAAATTTTCAAATTGAATTCACTCATTTCTGCTTTAGTAACTTATTTTAATTTAAGGTTCTTTTCACTATTTCAATATATTTGAGTGTAGACAAGCTGTTAAAGGCATTCAAAATCTTAATGAATATTGGAGTCTTTGACACAGATTTTCATAATATTTTTTTATGAATCAAATGATCGCTTTTATTTTTGTTCATTAAACAAGAGGTAAAGTTAATGAAAAACTAATATAAAAATAGAGCATGGCCAGCTTAGAAATATGATTCTATTTCATTTTGTCACATAATTGGATATATGGTAACAGATTCCAACTTGAGTTTGGCAATGATTTTTTTTTTGGTGAATATTTTTAAGAGGCAGTATTTGTAAATATTGCTCGGTTTGTTCTAGAGGTCGTATCGAGGTGCTCCGATTTGGATGAAACTTTCAGCGTTTGTTTGTCTATACCTGAGATGAACTCATGCCAAATATGAACCCTCTACGACAAAGGGAAGTGGGGTAAAACGGGCAATAAAGTTTGAGATCCAAAAAACCTAAAAAATCTTAAAATTGCTCGCATTTCCGTAAAACTTCATCAATTCCAACTCTCTTAGATGCATTCGAAAGGTCTTTTGAAGCACTTTAAAATGTGCCATAGACATCCAGGATTGGTTCGACTTTTTCTCTTAGCTTTTGCAAATTACTGTCAAAAATGGATTTTTTTAAAACCTTAATATCTTTTTGCAACAACCTCCAACACCCATACTCCCATAGGTCAAAAGATAGGTAATTACATGGACTATAAGCCTACGGTGTTAACTTTTTGGCCAATTGCAGTTTTTCTCATAGTTTTTCGATTTTTCTAGAACAAACATTTTACAACGTTAGTTTTTGCTCTGTAGGCCTTCATAGCGGCACTTTTTGGTCTCAATTTTGTCATATTCGGAATCCTCGAATAATTTCACGTAAGTTAGAAGTATTGGAGTTGTAAATTTGATTTAAAAAATAATTAAATAAAACATTTTTGAAAAAAAGAAATAGATCTTATTTGCCCTGTGATCAATACGTCAAATGCTGTATCAAGTAGGCGAAAACCTGTTTTGCCCCTAATCCAACAAATTGTTAAAAAATATTTTAATTCATTCTAAATGGCAATTTTTACAATCAAATTTACAACTCAATACTTCTAACTTACGTGAGTCCGATTCCGAATATGACAATATTGAGACCAAAAGTGCCGTTATGGCGGCCTACAGGGCAAAAACTAACGTTGTAAAATGTTTGTTCTAGAAAAATCGAAAAACTATGAGAAAAACTGCGATTGGCCAAAAAGTTAACACCGTAGGCTTATAGTCCATGTAATTACCTATCTTTTGACCTATAGGAGTATGGGTGTTGGAGGTTGTTGCAAAAAGATATTAAGGTTTTAAAAAAATCCATTTTTGACAGTAATTTGCAAAAGCTAAGAGGAAAAGTCGAACCAATCCTGGATGTCTATGGCACATTTTGAAGTGCTTCAAAAGACCTTTCGAATGCATCTAAGAGAGTTGGAATTGATGAAGTTTTACGGAAATGCGAGCAATTTTAAGATTTTTTAGGTTTTTTGGACCTCAAACTTCAATGCCCGTTTTACCCCACTTCCCTTTGTCGTAGAGGGCTCATATTTGGCATGAGTTCATCTCATGTATAGACAAACAAACGCTGAAAGTTTCATCCAAATCGGAGCACCTCGATACGACCTGTTACACATTGGTGAAAAACTCGCTCTTAATTGTTTAACTAAATTCATTAAGTAATTTAAAATATTTTTTTCCAAATGTTGCCCTTGAACTTTTTGTGAGTATGGGTAATTTACCTACCTACCATAGATAAAGCTTGATTTTCAGTTTTCGGAAAACCTAAATATCGAATAAAATCCAAAATTGAAAAACTTTTTTACGTTTTGGAAACATAAAGAAAATATTGAAATTGCAAAAAAAAAAAAATAATAATCCAAGGCATTTTTAGTTATTGCAAAATTGTTTAAAAAAATTGTTTCTTCAATTATTTTGCTTAAAATAAGTGGGAAAACATAAAATCATATCAAAATTAATTTTCATTGAAAAAAAAAAACAGTTAAATACTGACCACTCAAAAATTACAAAATTAAAATTAAATTTTATGAATTCCTTGACATTTTTCTAAATCCTTTGAATCAATAATAACAGCAATTGTGTTTTAATCATTCTTTGATTTCAAATGATGATGAAGTTTTGAAAAAATAGGAACGCTATTTTAAGTTCAGTTATCTTTAAATTTTTGTCATTTTCAGTTGAAACTAAGTATCAAAAACTATACGTTTGCCAATTTAAAAAACAACATGGAAGTTATAAGTATTGTTGGACTTTCGATTATAGACTGTTTTTATAGAAAGTTTTTTGTTTGAAATCATTCTTTAGATAAGAAATGCCTATTATTTGAGCATTCTGGAAAAGTCTGGAATAAAGTCGGGAAAAAGTCGGGAATTTGAAAATGGAATTTGAGTGGTCACCCTGGATACAGCATTTGACGTATTGATCACAGGGTAAAAAAGATCTATTTCTTCCTTTCTATTCCAAATTTACCACTCCAATACTTCTAACTAACGTGAAATTTACCGAGGTATCCGGATATGATAAAATTGAGACAAAAAAGTGCCGCTATAGAGGCCTACAGGGCAAAAACTAACGTTGTAAAATATTTGTTGTAGAAAAATCGAAAAACTATGAGAAAAACTGCAATTGGCCAAAAAGTTAATGCCGTAGGCTTATAGTCCATGAAATTCCCTAACTTTTGACCTATGGGAGTAAGGGTGTTGGAGGCTGTTGCAAAAAGATATTAAGGTTTTAAAAAAATCTATTTTTAACAGTAATTTGCAAAAGCTATGAGAAAAAGTCAAACCGATCCTGAATGTCTATGGCCCATTAAGAAGTGCTTCAAAAGACCTTTCAAATGCATCTACGAGAGTTGGAATTGATGAAGTTTTACGGAAATGCGAGTTATTTTAATTTTTTTTTGGTTTTTTGACCTCAAACTTCGAAGACCGTTTTACCCCACTTTCGTTTGTCGTAGAGGGCTCATATTTGGCATGAGTTCATCTTTTATATAGACACAAACGCTGAAAGTTTCATCCAAATCGGAGCACCTCGATACGACCTCTAGAACAAACCGAGCAGAATTTACAAATACTGCCTCTTAAAACCTTTTTTTTTAAATAAACTGTATTTTTTCAAAAAACTTAAAATTTTTTAGAAAAAACGAAGTCTAATCAACTGAAAACAATTTAAAATGCATTTTTCTGCGTTTAAATTAATTAGGGCATGTTTGGGATCGATTCAAATAATTTGAATTTTTGTGAAAATCCGATGTACAGTATGTACCGCATATAGTTTTTTTTTCTCAAAAAATATTGTTTCGTCAAAACTCAGATTTTTTTTTTGAAGTAATGGTTGCAAACCAACTTATGCTTGTAACTTGGCTTGTAATGCCAATTTGAATTTTTTTAATTTTTATTAAATTTTTAATTGTTTTTGGATAGTTTTTTTTTATTTTCAAACTTTTGAAATTAAAACTTTGTTTTTTTTTCATTAGATTTTTTTTTTTAATTTTGAAATTTTAAATGTTATTCAATTTTTGAATTCTTAATTTTTCTATTTTTTCGATTTATGGAATTTCTAAATTATAATTTAAAAAAAACGCGGGACCGTGGTGTAGGGGTAAGCGTGAAAATACATACAGCTTAGCATGCTATGAGTCCAAGCTCCGTGCCATCCTCAATATAGATCCGCTTAAAAAAGTACATAAATGTCACTTAAGTGGTCATAAATGAAAGCAATTTTTAAGATTCCGTTGAATAAGTCTTTCAATTACATAGGTATCAACAATGTATAATATGATGCTATTTAAGACAATGTGACTTTTGAACTACTTATAGACAGTTCAAAAAGTTCAATAGCGAGTTATGGGACCCAAAAAACCGAGTCGATGCAACCCGTTTGAACAAAATTTTGTTTTAAAGCTAATATCAATCCCATTTCGGCTTATTTAAAAAAAAATCATCAAACTTTCATTGCACCATTCCATCATTCCACCATCTTTTGCATACAAGTTTTGTAACTTGTTAGGAACCCCGCACAACCAACCAACCTACCAACCTACCACTGTTTAATATAATTTCCTCACTCGTACACTGTAATAAAAAGCATTTATTTGTAAAACTAAAGACACTATTTTTTGTTGTTTTTATTCCTTCTCTCTTAGCCTGTGTGTGCGTGTTTTGTTTCTCTCTTTAATTTTCTTTCAGAACGCAAAACTAACGTTCAACTCCTTTCTTCACTTTTCAGATTTAAACCCAAACAATGTGATCTAGTGATAGAACGAGAACGAGGTGAATCCAGGCAGAAAAAGTGTGGAATTGATTTAAACTTGCTTCCCGGTGCGGGCCAACCACTATCAAATAGTGTGCGCGACTCGAAACGACAAGTTCCGGAGGAGGAGAGGGAGCCAGCAGCTTGTGTACAGTGTGCTCTTAGGCTTAGGGATGTTCAACCAAAATGTTAAGGAAGATAAAAAAGAAAAACAAAAACGCAAATCTGCCACAATATTAAGAGGAAGTGAAACGAAAAGTTAGACAATTTTTTTTAGAGGTTTATATTTTTAGTTTGTGACAGACTCTTTATTAACTCTTTCTCTCTTTTTTTGCGCTGCAAACCATCGTTATTTACCGTTTTGTTCTTATGTTTGTCGGAGAATGAAGTGTTTATCTTTATTATGTTTTTATTGTTTGTTAACAGAAAAATTGCCTCAATAGGTTGCATGACAGGATTAAGTTTTCTTTTGCTTACTGACCGATTCTCTTTCAACTTGTAAAGTGTTCTAGTTTTTGTTTCACTTTTGATTTAACCATAAGACTTGTGCTCCCTTTTACAGTTTCAATAGGTTTATTTATTTGCTCCCCCTATTTTTTACTACTCAACCTGCTCAGTTTTCAAACTCTCTAGTTTAATTAACGTGTTTCAATAAAACTGTAATTTAGTCAATTATTTTTTGCAGTGTTTCGTTTTTTTCCGGTTTTTCAGAAACACACTCAACTACACTAAAACGACATTCGCACAGAAAATGCGCACGCACACACTGACAAACACATACACACACACATACTCGCGACATTGGACTTTGAACAAAAAAAAGGGACAGAATAGAACCAGATTTTCGGCGTTTCAAAAACAAAAATTAAAATGTTAGCTTCGTTTCGGCAAAAACAAAAAAAAAGCAAATGCAAATTAAATACGGCTAGGTGGTAAGGGCAAGTTTCTTGTGACTTTTTGCAGTATTACAAAATATTTTTTACACATGAACAGAGTTATAAATTAAACAAAAAATCGCTAACCCCCCAAAAAACGAAAAAAAGCAGAATTTAACCGCGCGGCTTACAAACTGACATGGTCTAAAGAATGAAGCGCAAAGTGTATATTTGTAGGAATTAGGCGTCTTGATAAAAAGGCGCACGCTAACGAAAGGAATTTAAAGCAATCAAGTCAGGATGAAGTGAGGACGCGTGAGCAAAGTGAGAGCTACAATGTTGCAATTCATGGAAACTATTCTTAACAAACGAAAAGTTAAACTAAAACGCAGACTCAACACACAGAACACGGCGAACAAAAGTGAAAAGAAACATTAACAATTACAAAACTAAAACCAACAAGAAGGAAACTAACCGAATAAAGATAGCGAACAAGTGAAATGATTTGAATTTAAGGAAAGAAAAATGTAAGTCAACAAAGCTTTAAGAGATTTTGAACGAGGAATAAAACATTTAAAAAACTTATCGATGAATTGATTTGAAACCGAACGTGTTTTATTGGTCACTCCCCCTTAAACAATCCGAAAATGTTTCAGTAAGATTTCGCTAGAAGAGTCGTCTATTTAGTGGGAAGGATATTCGCTATACTGCTCAAATTGACGATTTTATGGTAATTCTTTCTAGTTCTAAATTCATCCTTTATTATGGCTCTTCATTTGAAAAGACCTTTTGGGAGTAACTGCGATTATGGCACAGGATTACTTTGTGCTAAATTTATTGTGCGTCTTCAAGGACGCAATTGAAAATTATAGTGTGATAATGAAACTTTTCCTTTGTGTAAAAGACAACTTTCGCACAATGTTGCGTGCAAAGGTGGTATGCAAGATTGCGCTCAACATTGTGTGCATTTTTATGGTTTGCTAATTTTGGGTAGGGTTGTTCAAAATATTACATTTCGTGACATTTCTTTACTAGATTACGTTCACTCTAACCGACGAAGGCGTGAGCAGGATACATTGAATGTTTCAGGTAAGACTCGTACCCTTATTTGACCTATTTAAAAAGTAATAATCCTTATATCGGGTTTTTTAAGTACTATTTTTCATTATTTTATTTCATTTTGCGTTGTTCAAGATAATTATTTCATGTTTTGTCCCTCAAAAATCTAGGAACAAAAAAAATATTGATGAAAAATTCAATTTCGGAATTCAAAAATGTAATACAATTGATGATGTTAACTATTAACCCCTTTCCGTGTAGAACTAAATCGAGATTTTATTCGTTTTTTCACCATTACTCGTAACTGATTTGATTTCAATTATATATCTTACAATAATTTGAATTTGAATAGGAATTTCATATTCCTGAAAAGTCTCCATAGATGCCTACACTTACGCCTGAAATACCAAATCGCTGAAAATATATTTTGTTATTTTGTATTTTTTTCATTATCTTGTGTTTAACATAAAATTCGAGTTCTGCGACCCCAGTTTTGTCCAATGGAATACAGTACTTGTTCGGTAACTGGGCTGAGAACGTAGCCCAGTCACCGAATGCTGCTCGCTAACTGGGCTGAACGACAAATAACGAGGGGATCACAGATGCATAATATTTTTTATTCCTCATGAAATATAAAAATAAAAGTTAATGAAATTTATTTACAATGCTTACGATTCATATTTCTTTAATTGTGGCTTAAAATTGAATAAAAGTTTGAAAAAAACATTTTTTTATTCATTGAACATGATTTATACATCCATAAATCCCTCGGTCATTTCGGTTTGTTTTGGTTTTGCCTTCCACACATTACTGAGGAAAGGCTATAAAATCACTCGAAAAATGAACTTCTCAATTAGACCTCCTAGACCCACCTTCATGTATTAGGTATACTCAGAATCAAATTCTGAGCAAATGTCTGTGTGTGTGGTGGGATGTTGATCAAAAAATTGTCACTCGATTATCTCGACATTGGCTGAACCGATTTCGTCCGTTTTGGCGTCATTCAATCCGTCTTGGGGTCCCATAAGTCGCTATTAAAAATTATGCAGTTTAGTTAAGTACTTTAAAAGTTATGCTAAAAAAGCGATTTTAACAAAAGTCCGGAAGATTGTAAAAAGGGTGGTTTTTGTAAGAAAACCCGTCATGCTATACATTTTCAGAAAGGTATTTGAAAGACCTTTCCAACGCGTCCAAGACATTGAAGATCTGACAAATCTATCAAAAGTTATAAGCACTTAAGTGTTATTTATACGCTTTTTGGAGGCCGGATCTCAGATATGTTGATGAAAACGTTGTCCGGATCTCTCGTGCAACCTATAGTTGGATAGGTATTCAAAAGAGCTTTCCAATGCGTCCAAAACATTGAAGATCTGACAACCCTATCAAAAGTTATAAGCACTTAAGTGTTATTTACGCACTTTTTCGAGGCCGGATCTCAGATATTTAGATGGAAATGCTGTCTGGACCTCTCATGCGACCTATCGTTGGATAGGTATTCAAAAGACCTTTCTAACGCGTCCAAAACTTTGAAGATCTGACAAACCTATCAAAAGTTATAAGCACTTAAGTGATATTAACGCACTTTTTGCATTTTGGATAGCACCCTTTAAATGTGAGGAAGGCGCCAACCACCTAAGGATGGATTAAGTAACGTTTTTTGAAGTTTGTTTGCTTTTTAACTGAGCTACGGCCCAGCTATCGAGCGCCCAGTTAAAAAGCAGCCCAGTCAAACAACGCTCTGTTACCGAACAACTATTGTAGTTGATTGCCTATAAAATATAAAAATGTATTTTTCAAATATTTAATCTTCGCCATTTTGGCCACTATCTTGGATTTAAAAAAATAAATTGCACTTTAGTTTGGGGGTCATACTTAAGCTTGTCAATCAAAAATAAGACAAGTTTTTTTTCGTGATTCGATTAGGCTGGTACAAATTTTATTTCAAGTTTTTTTGTTATTACTTATCAAATTGTATTGAATCTTACGTTTTCGCTGCGCCTGATCAGGGTTGCCAGGTCAAAATTTAAACCGATAAAAATCTGGTAGACGAAAATCTAACAGTTTTGAAGAAAGAATATGACGTACCGAAGCTAGAAAACTATCCATTTTTAATCAAAATACTGTAAATTACCGTTTCGACAACAGTCTTTAATGTGATATAGCAAAACTCATTGCATAGCATGAAATCCTATCAAACTTTCAATAAAAATTGCTAATTAAATATTGTTTACATAATTTTGATTTACTTATTATAATCGAAATACAAAAACTAGTTATTTGCATCAAATTGTGTTTTTTTTGAAGCAAAAAATCACAGTTTTTCATAAAATGTGGTCGCAATAATATAAAATTCACTGAGCCAAATATGAATTTTTTTTAAACTGCATTTTTCTGCACATTTAAAACTTGATTTTATCAACCAAAATAGTTATGATGTTCAGAGAAGTCTGTTCAACCAACCATGAAGGTATTTGGGTGGATTTATCAAAGTTATTAAGTTAATTTATAGCACTGACCGTCTTACCCCGCGTATTTCTTATACAGTAGTTGTTCGGTGAATGGGCGTTGTTTAACTGGGCGCTCGATAACTGGGCCGTAGCCCAGTTCCTGCTTGCCATTTCATTGGGGCACATAACTTTTTTAACCAAGAGTGTGTCCCTTTCACACCTTATGTAAACTGTCATTTGAGTTAAAGGGATACAGTATTGTTTACAAAAGTTAAGTTCCCTTTTGAAATGTTAGGCTCCAGTTAAAAAAAAGGACCAATAAACCAAATTTCCAGTTTTTGCTTTTTGGGTGTTTTTGAAACGGCCTTGAGTCAGGGGTATTGAAAAACACCCAAAAAGCAAAAACTGGAAATTTGGTTTATTGGTCCTTTAAAAAAAAACTCCAGAAACTATTTTCAATCGTTTATTTAATTTCAGGCGAAAATTAAAGAAATGTGAAAAGTAAGCATTGTAAATAAATTTGAGTAACTTTTATTTTCAAATTTCATCAGGAAAATATTATGCATCTGTGGTCCCCTCGTTATTTTTAGATCAGCCCAGTTAGTGAGCAGCATTCGGTGACTGGGCTACGTTCTCAGCCCAGTTACCGAACAAGTACTGTACATACGATCTTAATATTTTTTTTTTAAATTTCGTCTGTTGTGTGCTATCTTGTGACAACGACCATTTAGTACTATTCGAGAAAATCGATTTTTAAAGTTTGATGATAAATATTTTCAAAACTATGAATGATAGAGCCATAGACTTTTTTAAGCAATCAGTTCGTACACTATCGCTTAACAAACGCTCCAAGTTTCAATTAATTTGGTCACACCATTTAAAAGATATAGTAAATTATGTAAACAAAAATCTGAAAAGCACGTGTCACAAGTGTGTTTCGAAAGTAAAATTGTACTACGTGTCACAATTGTGCACAGAATTCCCATACAAACTAAAATCAGCTCAAATCAATGGTTTAACCGACTTAATCAATATTTCAAAAACAAAAGATTGCAATGCCTTTAGGCCGATGCAAATATTTAAAAAAGTTTTTGTATCTCGGCCCTGGCCGAGATCAAGGGGTGAGCAAAAAAATTAAAAAAAATATAAAAATTTAAATAACAAGCCATAGTCTTCACATTTAAATGAAAAAAGTGTTTTAAAATGCATTTTACACTAGTTCAGTTGTTTTGCAATCATTAGTTTTCAAAAAATCTAAGAGCTGACAAAAACAAAAAATGTATCGAAAAAGAAGATTTTGCATCGAAAATTTTCAAAAAATCTTAAGATTTTTCAATAAACCCAAACATGCAAAAAATGATTTTAAGCGCAGAAGAATGTATTTTAATTTGATTTCAGCTGGTTGCACTTGAATTTTCATTGAAATTTTGAAGTTTATTTATTGACAAACTAATTTATTTCATTTCTATGATGGACTACTAGTAGAACAATATGTACGTAGGGGAAATATGCCCATTTTAAGCCTAATAAGCGGTCGTGTTTGAATGATGCTGGATAATCTGGATTGTTCCTTGAAATTCACTAAAACCAAGTACACCAACGAGTAGAGCAACTTTTTGTGAACATTTCTGTTTATTTTCACTTTTATTATAAGTTATGATATTCTTCTAACACGCATTTAAAAAAAAATATTTTAAAAATGCATTCTAATCAGTCGAGTGCATTAGGCCACGCACATTTTTCTATTTTCAGCTTAGTTCTTTTTTTCTTCCAGCGCTCTTTTGGGTCTGCTTAGTGCTGCCAAAATTGATGAAATTTTAAGCGAACACTCACGAAAAGTAGCATTTATAGCGAAAGTTTCCTGGCAGCACTTGCTCACTCCAACAGGCGCTGCACCAGCATGTTGGTGGTGTTGGTGGCCACCCTTTGTTCTTTATTTGCGTTCGTTTCTCGCTCGGTTTTCTTCAGCCTTCGATTGGAATGGATATTCAAAATTGAAACGTCAAACGTCCTGGCGCGTTTGTTTTTTTGATGGTGCTTGCTAATTATTTACATTTTTCGGGATTATTTTTCAAGTGAGTGACTAAGTAATGGTCAAAAGAACATGTTTCCGGTAGTTGGAAGCAATTTTATATCTTAAGCGCTTTGAAATCGTTAGCGCAAGTTAAAAGATATTGATGGCGGCTTTCGTTAAGCAGCCTCTGATCTTGCGTGTGGATGTGTGTGCCACCAAAATGATGAGAAATGGTCTCGCAAAATAGAAATTATGATCAAAAGTACATTAAATTTGATCTTTTTGGCCAGTAAATGGCATAAATTTGCGTGCTTACTCGAGGCAGTGCTGTTGCTGGTAAGTTTATAGCCTAAATAGTATTTTTGGAGCTTTAATCGAGCATCAAACTTTCCATGTGACGAAGATAGGTGTTTGATTGGAAAGTGTACATTTCCCCTAATTTGAGATCAAAATAATCTGTTGTGTAAATTGTGTGAGAACTCTCCCTTAGGGTGGCCGTCTTACCCCCATCTCCCCTAAATGACGATTGCTAACTACCGATCCTTTTTGAACCCTAGTTGCGCAAATGCATTGTTTCGCCATTGTTATAGAGGAGGTATTTTTAACAAAAAGAAAAACAAATTAAAAGGGACAACTATAGGAAATTAGATTGTCATGTTTACAAAATGTCCTTCCGGTAAACTTAGGTCAACAACTCAAATTTGAGCCACCCTTATATATAAAAAACAAAGCTCCTTAAATTAATTTCAATCACTTTTAACTGTAAAACGGTACACGAAAATCGCTTAAAGCTGCCTTAAACTAACACCGCACTTTCAAATTGATTCGCTTTTCGTTCCAGCTCCAATCTCATCACAGAATTAATTCCGATCCCGCATCTCTAAGCGAATTTAATTACCATTATATTCCAAAAACAAGCAAACCACGCAGACATAATCAAACTGTAATGCCCATTCTGTAGTCTAACCGAAATGAGCTGCAATTCAATACACTCCAAACTGGGAGGCACTTAAATGGTCTTAAACATCCATA
The DNA here is from genome assembly GCF_015732765.1 of Culex quinquefasciatus. Classification (NCBI taxonomy): domain Eukaryota; kingdom Metazoa; phylum Arthropoda; class Insecta; order Diptera; family Culicidae; genus Culex; species Culex quinquefasciatus. The sequence continues at coordinate 88,099,570 of NC_051861.1, read as the reverse complement.
ATTGGGCCAACTTAATGCCCCTGATACAGGGCAAAACAAGCTACTTGCAGTACACCACCCAAGAGAAATATCGATTCGACCAAGCTGAAAATGATTTACAATCCACACTCCCCAAAATCCCCGCTTTGTTCCACGTGTCCGACCTCCCCCTCCCAACACCACGTGGTCCGAGACGAGCAAATCACCCGCCATAAAATCAAACAGCAGAGTTATCGCCCGTTCGTTCGTTCGTTTGCGTTGATGGCTTTATGCGTTTATCACCTGGGCGATATTTATACTAATTAATGGCTGACGATGGTGGAACTATTTAGGAAGTGCCCGCCCGGTGGTGGCGTCGTCAGCATGAATGAAATGGAGAGGGAGGGTGGTTCCCGCCCGGAAGTTGGACAAAACGAGAGAGGAGAGGCAGTGGAGGAGGCCAAACCAACCAGTGTTTTGGCTGGTTGCGGTTCTTCCGGTGTGCGGCATGACGGGGCTTTGAAATTTATGGTTTTCAATGGAGATGCAAATTGGAAATTGGTAAACTAATTTGCGTGAGGGGCTAGACCAGATTATTGAGGTGGGCTTTCTGTTGTGTTTTAGGGTGTTTGAATGGAAAATCCTGAATTTTGATTGATTTGGGTGCCAATAAAATTTGCTCAATGACATTATCATAAATTACAAAACTTGACATTATTGAAGGTGATGCCAGTAAACGCTTCAGTTTTGTCTAGGTATGATAGATTTGGGATCCCTAAACAAGCCCTGATCGACAGAATTGTATTTTAGTGAATTTTCTGAAAAATGGGGATATTTCGCCAACGGTCGATTCACTGAAGGTTATTTCGCCGAATGGGTCGTTTCGCGGAATTAACCAAATATCGTCAAAACACGCGTACACAGCTTTATAAAAAGGACACAAATTTCATTAAAGGAAATACACATATTCCGCCATTCCAGGTCAAACAGGAAGTCTCCAAATCAAAAGTGCTCCGATTTGGCTCAAATTTTGAGTGGGGGTTCTTTGGCCCAAATAATTATACCCGTATTTTTTTGTTTGGCGATTAGGGTGGTCCTATCCATAAAATTGCGTTTTTCGTCGATTTTCGCAAAAGCCACATTTTTCAAAAAATCAGACCCAGTTTTTATGTTTAAAAAAATCATATCTCCGAAACGTGTTAATGGATATTCGCAATTTTTTGATATGGTATGTAAAATATTACAAGGAATCAGGGAAAAGTATTTTCAGACATGGGCTCTTTGGTCCCGAGACCTTGAAATCGGCAAATGAAATTTTCATAGGACCTTTTCAAATATTCAGCTAATTTTTATGGACTTCAACATATTTTTCTTAAAAAGCCCAACTAATAACCTTTCTTTTGAATTGTGGCGCTCCAAAATTGGTTCAGCCGTTCCGGAGATATGATTTTTTGGAAAATGTGTTTTTTGCGAAAATCGACGAAAAATGCAATTTTATGGACCATCCTATTTCGGATAGGACTATAACAAATGGCCGGCTAACTCCAGCAATGATGAGACCTCCCTTATTAAAACACCTCAGGGTCGGCCTGTTAATCCGAATTCGGCACAAAAGGAAAACACCTGCTAGTACCGTTGAACAAAACACCCACTTTATTGCGGTACTTGCGAGACAGTTTATTTCGGCAGACTCAAGCTGCACTTTCTTGTCCTTCCCACTTCCTTATCCTAGTCCTACCTCACACGTCCTCTTCTTCCTTCTTCCTTGGGGCCCCTTTCCGGAACTGTCACTGCTGCCGCTGCTCGTTCTCGCCGGCTTCTGCTACTCGCCGTCGTTGTCGCCTCCACGCATCCGGGACACACTTCACCGGAGCGGAACGCCTTCTTCTGCTCTTCGCTCGTGCTTGACGGTCAGCTGCTTCAGCACGTACTCGGACCCTCTCCTCGCCTTCTGCCTCGACGCTCCTGGGTTTGTTGACGGACCCAGGACTTCGGTGGACAAGTCCACCGGATTGCCTGGTTTCCGGCGTCGACGGGTTGTAACGGCTGGCAGATTCGGTGGCGGTTATGGTCGCGACAGGGATGTTCCTCGGAACAAAATGGCGGCGTCGCGACCGGCAGTTCCCACACCGGAACGGTGTAGAGTTGCGATCGTCTGGCGTGACGATCGCCGTAGGGGACACTGCGGGTGTCGTGTGGGTCACACGGGCTTCCGGCACCCAGGATTGGGCTGGCCGATCGGTACGCGAAGCGTACACACCGAGGGGTCTGGTTGTCCAGTTTCTGCGCAGTTTCTTCTGCAGCTCGTCCGGATCTTCCGATCGACGGACTCTTTTCTTCCGGTCTTCCGCGCCGGTTCCACTTCACTCTCACTTGACGGCGAACGTAGTTGGTTCGACCGTCCACTTCTTAAATCACCAGGCAAGTCACCGATTCAATGGCGCAGATTCTCCAGCGATCCTCAACCTCATCCATCCTTCCCGTTTCGCCCCATTCTCATCCTATTTCGCCCTAGCGAATCCATTGTCCTTCTCGTGGCGCTTTCTGGTGGTGACTAGCGCAACTATTCCAGCGTGCAGCGTTGGTAGCGTCCATTGGCGTTGGACAGCTACTCGAGTGGGGATGTTCCGCTCTCCAGCTTTCACAGGGTTCCCTTTCGGCATGCTAATTTACGCGTCGCGGAACAACAGTCTCACCACTCTTGAAGCTAACCTAACCACTGGTTACAGGACCACCCTAATCGCCAAACAAAAACAAATGCGGGTCTAATTATTTGGGCCATTTTTTTTTGCATTTTTAGTTATTTAAGGAAAATAATTTATATTGATTGGTGCGCTGGAAGTGGGGACGCGAAGTCGTGATAATTCAGGTTATTTTTTTGTGTGCTTTTGTGTCGCTGTTCGTATGGGGTGAGTGATTGTGGCAATCGAATAATAACATCACTGGTGCGCTGGAAGTGGGGACGTGAAGTCTTGATTATTCAGGTTAATTTTTTGTGTGTGCTTTTGTATCGCTATTCGTATGGGGTGAGTGCATAATTTGTAAAGGTGGAGTAAAAAATATTCGGAGTGAAAAGTGATTTTTTTGTGTGTGCCTTTGGTCGTGAATTGTGTGTGTCTTAATTTATTGTTTTGTGATTTTCATAGCCCTTCCTATATCATCGTTGATCGGAAGGCACGGCGTCAGGTGAATTGTGTTAAAATTTTTCGAGGTTTTATTTATTTGCGGTGAAAAAGCCATTTGTATATAATGATCGAAAGACGCACTGACAATTTGGATCGTCGAGTTAATAGTGGAGCAAAATAACTGTGTGTGAGTGATTTTGTGTGCTAACCAGAAAGACCTTCCCATAGCACCGTTGCTCGGAAGGCTCGCCGACGGGTCTGTTATGAAAGTCCTCCCCATTGCGCCGTAGCTCGGGAGGCATCGAAAAGCCAATACCTTATCCTACTAACCCCAAAAAAAATTAATCACGTGATGCTGCAGATTCAACGGTCTCAAGTGGTATCAACAAGTATATAGCGAAAAACTATGTGCTTGATGAGTCTGAAACTTCAACTATAGGACTAACATTCCTCCCTTTCGTTGAGCTGCAGGCTTCTTGGGAGGGCGCCGGTATTGACTAATAAAGTAGGGATCTTCAGAGGTTCAACAGTGAACGGATGGTTGGCTCCCACTGATCATTTTTGATTCATTGTTTAACTTCAGCTGATCTTTCAATAACGGAGTAGCAGCTCATTGGCAGTCAACCATGCTCATGCTCATGCTCATGCTCTCTCAAATATGAGCAGTTCTTTTTATTTCAGTATACATGTAATTTGCATTTGCATTCTTTAATTTTTTAAAAAAGGATCTGGTACATTTCGCCGACGGTCACAGTATACGACGTACTAAAAACCGACTGTTACATTGGCAGCGGTGAGATAGCTGAGCTGGTTGGGGCGCGGGCTTGGTAATCTGAATATAACTCTCGCCGGATTGATGTTATTTTTGGGGTGAGCAGACCAATTTTTTTGTTTTATTTTTTCTTGGGTACATGCTTTTTGGGTACACGTTTTCTCATACAACATTACATGCTTTTGCTCACATAGGTGAAGTGCATGTTTTTGCATGCGATTTTACAAATAATATTTTTGCTATGTTCGGTATGCCCAAATAAGCCATGTTGAATCATTTTTTTTGTATAATTTTCCATACAAATTTGGCAGCTGTCCATACAAAAATGATTTATGAAAATTCAAAAATTAATATCTCTTGAAGGAATTTTTTGATCGATTTGGTGTCATGGCGTGGTATGGATAAGGACTACATTGAAAAAAAATGATACACGGTAAAAAACTTGTGATTTTTAATTTCAGTTTTTGTCACTAAATCTTGATTTGACGGTTTTCACGCGAAATCGACCAAAAAATATGATTTTGAATCGGAACATTTCCGATCTTAATAAAAATTGCTGGATCGTTTGTCCTACTCAAATCAACAACTCCTGTGCACTCAGTTTAGTAATTCACAATGGCATTTGTATTTTAGGAATTCTTTTTTATAGTTTTAAATTATTTGTAATTACGTTTAAATTGAATAAATCATGTTTTTGCACCTTCCATCGGATGAGGAAGTAAAATGTCGGTCCCGGCCTTGGTTGTTAGGTCGTTAAGTCATTCCAGGTGTAGGAGTCGTCTCCTTGCCATAAGTACAAACAACACACCAAACCAAACCTACTCCGGTGGAATCGCTGGCGGCGGTTGGACTCGCAATCCGAAGGTCGTCAGTTCAAACACTGGGGTGGAAGGTTCCTTGGAGTAGAAAGAGGTTTGGATGCTCTCCCCATTCAAGCCTTCGGACTCCTTGGTTCGAGCAGAAACTTGCAATAGAGACCACAAAAGACCCGGGGGTCGTTAATGTGGATGGTTTGATTTTTTGATGTTTTCGAAGGAGATGTTAAAAAAATCGATTGAAAGTGTGTTTTAACGAAAATCGTGCGCTCTTTTCAATGAAAATATATCAAAAACCCAAAACATTCATTTTTGATCAAAAAACAGCCAAAAATCAAATTTTCTTCGAAATCAGGCCGAATGCACCCTTAGATTCAAATTTTGCCATTACCATTCGAAAGAGCGGACAATTTTCTACTTTTCTTCCATAGACACCAAGTTAGAGCGAAAGTGTTTTCAAGTGGTTTTTAAATAAAACCTTTTTTGTTTTTTTTCCAAAAAACTAAAAAACAAGTTTTTTAGCAAACTTTGTAATAGATTCCATTTTAAACATGAAACCAAGTTCTGCTTCCGTGTTTTTGAGTTTTTTGTATGTAGGGGAACAGCATCTAATTCCAGCGTGCCTCTAATGTTGGCAGGTCAGAACTTTGACATTCAATTAAAGCTAATTAAAAGCGTTTTCAACTGAAATCGAGTGATAAATAGCTCAATAAGAAGTGAGCAAGCAAGTTTCTATAAAAAGTTTTGCAAAATTAGTTGTTTAAATAGTGAAAATCGGTAAATTGGATGGAGTTAGGAGCGAGAGCTTAACCTGCCAAACATACGAGAATTTACCCTATGTATTTGAACCCTCGTCTATCTTCCGTGTTTTTGAGTTTTTTCTTGATGTAGGAACAAAATAATTTCTACAGATAACCAAAAAAGGTGCACTTAAAATAACATTTCCTGAACCACTTTTATTATGGAAAAATGTTTATCTCACTCGTCATTGTTGTTAATACCTACAAAAAAGTTGTTTTTATCAGTGTTGCAAATGAGTGATAGAAATGCTATCAATAGATTATCTCTGCACCAAAAATATCCGAGAGTATAGCGGCCGTCACTATAGCTTGTGAGATCTCTTCTTGTGTCTTGTGATTCCCAGCGATGTCATTCTCTCTCTATCACTCCTCCCCTTTTCCTCGACTATGCGCTCTCACCACTGAGTCTCTCAATCTCTCCGAAAACTGCAATGAGAGAACGCGAGATGGCGATTAGGAGCCGACCACGCATGACGTCCCGTTAAACTGCGTTTGCGAAATTGGTTTTTTGGCGGCTTTTGTGGTTAAACGCTGGTGCGGTAGGATAATCGTGGAAGCGGGAATGAGAGAGAAAAGGAAAATGTCAATCGCGAGTGGGTAAACACGAAAACGTGTTCGGCTATGTTCGGCACTGAGAGTTTCAAAGAGGAGAGAAAAGCAGTTGTATTTGAGGCGTGAATATTCAGGTGGGATATTTGTAGTTGCTGAGAGCTGATATTTTGATATTTTAACAACCCTGGTTTTTATTAATTTTGTTTTTCAAATTCATCTGGAAACATCAACTTTGTTCGTGTTTAGCAAAACTGTTTGCGTAGATTTGTAGCAAATAACATCCAGAATAAATTTGCAGAATAAACATGCTGTTCTTAAAATCTCTGAAAAGTTACAACAATTTTAGTATAGACAATGCTGCCAAATGTAAAATTCTATGATATTATTTCTCTTTTCGTCCTACTACTACTTGAATTAATTTCAAGATGACAAATCAAAAATCTTCTGTTGGATTTTAATCATCTTACAAAATTCTGCTAAGCGACTTAGGTGTATCGTTGAATAAAAATGTTGTATTTACGGTTTTAGGGATTCTCTACCCAAAATAGTTTTATTACATATTTTTTGTTAGGTTATTAGGGTGGTTCCTGGCGCGTCAGGCAATCATGGCGATTTTGCATAAAAACCACATATGTCCAAAACCATTACATGACATTGTTTCAACCAACTATAGGTATCCGGTTTGTACAAGAAAAGTGACAAATTATGCTTTCAAGGAAAAATACGTATGAGTTCAGTTTGTTCAAATTGTCATCTTTGAACCACCCTGACGCGACAGGAATCACCCTAAGACAAAAAAAATAGATAAAAAACTATTTTGCAGGTATTAACAACACTGATGAGTGATATAAACATTTTTCCATTTAATTTTTGGCTGTTTTTTGATCGAAAATGAAAAATTAGGGTTTTGAAAATATTTTCATTGAAAAGAGCGCACGATTTTCGTTAAAACACACTTTCGATCGACGTAATTTAAACTAAAAGAATATCTAAAATTCAAATGCCATTGTGACTAACTAAACTGAGTGCGCAGGAGTTGTTGATTTGAGTAGGATATACGATCCAGCAAGTTTTGTTAAGTTCGGAAATGGTCCGGATTTTGAGTGGTTGATTTCGCGTGGAAACCGTTATTTGCAAAAAAACATATTTTTTTATATTTTGGTATGTTTTAGGGGACAATGCCAACATTTCAGGAATTTTTTTATCAATACTGATTTTTTCAAATAAATTGAAATATTGGTCGCAAAAATTTTTCAACTTCATTTTTCGATGTAAAATCAAATTTGCAATCAAAAAGTATGTACTGTAGTGAAATTTTATAAAGAGCACCGTTTTCAAGTTAAAGCCTTTTTTAGGTAACTTTTTAGAAAATAGTCGCAGTATTTCATTTTTTTAAATTAGTGCACATGTTCGCCCACTTTTGAAAAATAAAATATTTTGCTTTTCTGAACTTTGTTGCCATGCAAAGGTTTAAAAACAGGAAAATTGATGATTTCTTAGTCTCACCCATTTTTCATTTTTTTAATCAAGACTTACATTTCTAAAAGGCGTAATATTGAATGATTAGCCCTCTTGAAATGTTTGTCTTGATTAAAAAAATGTTGTTTTCGAAAAGATCTGAAAATTTCAGGAATGTTTGATGTTATAATTTTTTTTTTGCAAATCAAGTTTAAGTGACAAAAAGTTAAATTCAAAATTACAATTTTTTTGTCATGGATCATTTTTTTTCAGCGTATTATCCACGCCTATAACTTTGACAAAGACACTAAATCGATCAAAAAAATCCTTCAAAAGATACAGATTTTTGAATTTCCATACATCATTTTTGTATGGACAGCTGCCAAATTTGTAAGGAAAATTATATGGACAAACTAATGATGGAAAATGAGCATACCGAAGGAACGATAGAAAATTTGAGACGGATTAAAAAATACAAAAATCAAAATTCAAAAAATTACCGATTTCGTAGTGCAAAAAATCCGATGGTAAAATCGCATGCAAAAGCATGCACATCACCTTCGTCAAAATAAACACTTAAAATTACACACTGCATGTACATTTTTTGCAAACACAAAAAAAAAGTTGCAACCGACGGGATTCAAACCCAGCACCAACAGTAAGGACTGGCGCCTTAGCCCACTCAGCCATCAGACCGATGAAAAACTGCAAGGGAGCAGTTCTCTAGGATTTCGGTCATTCGATTTTTTTTGTATTTTTTAATCCGACTGAAACTTTTTTGGTGCCTTCGGTATGCCCAAAGAAGCCATTTTGCATCATTAGTTTGTCCATATAATTTTCCATACAAATTCGGCAGCTGTCCATACAAAAATGATGTGAAAATTCAAAAATCTGTATCTTTTGAAGGAATTTTGATCGATTTGGTGTCTTCGGCAAAGTTGTAGGTATGGATATGGACTACACTGGAAAAAATAATACACGGTAAAAAAATTGGTGTTTTTTTTCATATAACTTTTTATCACTAAAACTTGATTTACAAAAAAACACTATTTTTATATTTTTTTATTTTTTGATATGTTTTAGAAGGCATAAAATGCCAACTTTTCAGAAATTTCCAGGTTGTGCAAAATCACTGACCGAGTTATGAATTTTTAATCAATACTGATTTTTCAAAAATCGAAATTTTGGTCGTAAAATTTTCAACTTCATTTTTCGATGTAAAATCAAATTTGCAATCAAAAAGTACTTTACTGAAATTTTGATAAAGTGCACCGTTTTCAAGTTATAGCCATATTTAAGTGACTTTTTTGAAAATAGTCGCAGTTTTCATTTTTTTAAATTAGTGCACATGTTTGCCCAGTTTTGAAAAAAAGGCCAAACATTCAATATTACGCCCTTTTAAAATGTTTGTCTTGATTTGAAAATTCCAAAAATATTTTTTTCGAAAAGATCGGAAAATTTCACAATTGTTTCATATATTAACATTGAAAATCGGACCATTAGTTGCTGAGATATTGACGATAGAAAATGGTGGGTTGTTTGGGTGAAACTTAGAAAACATCAATTTTCCTGTTTTTAAACCTTTGCATTGCAATATCTCAGCAACTAAAGGTCGTATCAACAAAGTCCGAATAAGCAAAATATAGAGAATTTTCTCAGCTTTTCAAAACTATTTTCAAAAAGTCACTTAAATATGGCTATAACTTGAAAACGGTGCACTTTATCAAAATTTTAGTAAAGTACTTTTTGATTGCAAATTTGATTTTACATCGAAAAATGAAGTTGAAAAATTTTTACGACCAAAATTTCGATTTTTTGAAAAAATCAGTATTGATTAAAAAATTCATAACTCGGTCAGTGATTTTTTGCACAACCTGGAAATTTCTGAAAAGTTGGCATTTTATGTCTTCTAAAACATATCAAAAAATAAAAAAAATTAAAAATAGTGTTTTTTTGTAAATCAAGTTTTAGTGATAAAAAGTTAAATAAAAAAATCACCAAATTTTTTTTTACCGTGTATTATTTTTTCCAGTGTAGTCCGTATCCATACCTACAACTTTGCCGAAGACACCAAATCGATCAAAAAATTCCTTCAAAAGATACAGATTTTTGAATTTTCATACATCATTTTTGTATGGACAGCTGCCGAATTTGTATGGAAAATTATATGGACAAACTAATGATGCAAAATGGCTTCTTTGGGCATACCGAAGGCACCAAAAAAGTTTCAGCCGGATTAAAAAATACAAAAATTAAAATTGAAGAAAAAAGACCGATTTCGTAGAGAATTGCTCAAGGATAAACGCATATATGAGCTTGACATTTCGGTCAAGTAGGTTTCCCATACTGATGGGCTACATATTTCAGGGTGTAAAATCACATGAAATTGCATAAAATAATGCAATATTTATTTTACACCCAGGCCTTTTACATGCAGCTGGATTACTACTTTTTTAGCTGTGTACAGTCATCCCACATATTCGGAACACCCACATATTCGGAACACTTTTATGATAATTTGTCAATAGCATGCCAATAGTAGCTTTTTTGTTGACCCTACTATTTTTAGAACCTTCATTTGGACATTATCTTGCTATTTCACTAGTAAAGGTAGTACTTTTTGAACAAAAAACTTCATTCCAAGACTTTTTTGTCCAGAGCAGCAAAACACTGCCTCCAAATGGCCTGTTTCATAATTGTGGGATGTTATTGTGCCTCCCACAATTGTGGAACACCTGAATTTAACTGATATTTTCACAAAAAAAGTTATCAAACCACGTATAAAACATCACTAAGCTTGAGTTTCATTGGTTTCAGTGTGAGAAGTCATTATTTGGTGTTAAATATGTACTCCTGGAGAGATCCAAAGTTTGTTTACATTCGTAAGAAAAAAGTGTTCCGAATTTGTGGATTTCAAGGGTCAAAGTAATTATTCAAAAACTTCATATAAAAGTTGAAATTTGCAGATGTTCGATACAACATTCGAAAGATCGCAAGAAAAGCTTTCAAATGAAGGTAAAAGCAAATCATTAAGTTCAATTATCGATTTGCTATGATTTTTTGAACATTGGCCGATCTGGAAACCGTTCCGAATATGTGGGATGACTGTACTCTTTTGCAATTTTTCAATGAAACTTAAATCTGTTTGAAGGGGGAATCTGGAGAAACTTTGCTGAACCTATCTGGTTCCCTGAAAAAAATCTTTCATTTTGGCTGCCAACTAAAAGTACATTACGATTCGTTCTGACAAGTTGGACCAGTATCGATGCCTTTTTTGGACCCATTGGTACGTTTTATTATTCAGTCTAAAAAACGTTCCCGTTGAAAACTCAAGACCATTCGCTTGCCAACGTATCTACCACAGAAGCTTTCTCGAACTGTTTAAACGAAAATTGCTATCGAGTTGCATTCTTTCATGAGAACATCTTCTCTTCTTCATACAATACTTCAAAGCATCATTTAACCAGTTTTCCCGGAAGCAATCAGAGCAGCACACTTCAAAAGAAAAACCACGTGTTGCTCTTGACCTTTTATCACCTTGCCACGTGCTCCTCTGCAGTGAATTCACAACGTCCTACCGGCATCCAAAAATCACTCGATTTTCGCGCCATTCCATCTCCCTCTCGCTAGAACAGTCCAACTACAGGTTCCGGACCGCCAGCGCACAGGGCGCATGCGCTGGCCCTCCAACTGACAGCATTCTGGCCAACGGAAAACCGTTACAACCGGAGTCCCGGCTGGCGGGACCGCTTCTGTTTTGGCGCGCGATTTTCTCAACTCAGTTATCGGTTGGCCTTTGACCAGGTATAGCGTTCTTGAGGTCGTCGTCGTCGTCGCCGCCGCCGTGGTTTGTCCGGTTCCGGAGTGTGCCAGTTTGACCATCGGAATAAGGGGTTTTTGGAGTTCCTTTTTCCGCGTGGGTTTCGTCGCGTGACAAGTGGCTATCGATGTCAATCAACGATTCCGGCAGCTGTCGCATTGTAATGCAAATCAAGTTTGGATTCTGATATCCGACTTCACCGCGGGGGCAGAAGGTTCTGGGAGGGCTTTTTTCCGGAATGTAAATCCTTATCGTCGAAATCGGATTCATCTGCTCTGGGCTCAGCACAGAGGACCCGGTGCTCGGTCCAACCTGTGTGATTGAGGGTTGGACTGGCCGTGACAGTGACCAGATATTGACCGCCTCCCCCTCTAGCCTCTAGCAGAGATCCTGCGGGGGTCACTAAAGTGAACAGTGCGTGTCTGTGTGATTTAGTGTTCAAAACAACAGAATCGAGTTGAGAATAAACAAACAGTGCAAAAAAAGAAGCACCGTGGAAAATAGAACCTGACTCACCCTTTCAACAACGGTCAAGCGGTTCCGAGGATTGTATAAGAGAAGGTTGGCACCGTTTTGCTGATATTAAACTGTGGGTGAGAATATTAATTAAAAAAGGCGGGATTTGACAGCCTTAGTTACAATAGGATCACAAATCACCGGATTTGAAAAAGAAGCTAGTGGATTCTTGCAATATTTCGATAAGTACCAGGTCGCATCCATATCCGGCACAGTTGGAATCCCATTGAATCGAGATCACTTTCCTATCAAAGCCGGCTGTAAACAGGTAAGTTATGATCATTTGACAGTGATTATTGTTTAATTATTTGGAATTTTCATTTGAAATTATTTGTGGACTTTGTTTAGTAGATTTGAAGTGAAAGACTAAATTTCCAATTATTTGAAAAAAAATAATATTTTACTGCATAGCGTTTCAACATTCAAGCGATGATTTTAAAATAAAAAAATTAACAGTATACACAGCAAATTCTGATGTTCGTTTTCAGTTAATATTTACTAAAAACTACACTACTAAATTTTCAGTTAGTTTTTCGCTGAACATTAGTAAAAATTTGTATAGATCTGTCAAAGTTTGCTGCAAGTTTTCATTTACTGAAAATTTTAGTAGTGCAGATTTCAGTAAATTTAACTGAATTCATTAATGAGAAATTAGTTTGTAGCCAAGACAAGAAAGAGAATGTAGAACTTATTAAAAATGAATAAAGAAAATTACAAACATTACAAATCAAAGCAAAACTAAAATTTCTCTTAATAGATTTGTGTACAAAAGTAAAAAACACTGTTTTAGGAACTTATTGTTTTTGTTATCAAATTTTCAGTGATTTTGCAGCAACTTCTATTATATTCAAGTAGCGCTTTTAATTTCCCGTTCCGGGAGAAAATCCCGGTATTTCCCATAAAAAAACCTTAATAATTCCCGAAACCCATGCGGAAGTTTACAATTTCTTTACTTTTTGGCACCATTCTTTTGTAAATAAACTAATGAAAAATGATTTCGAGTTGTGATTCCTTAAAAAAGTGTATAATTTTAAACAAAAATACGAGAAGTTAGATTTTCAAGGAAAAATGAAATGTTATACTATTTTGTTCAAGAGCTTAAATCGTTCAGATCAGTGCACAGTGTTCGGAATGGAAAAATTAAGTGGAATAAATTGTAACTCCTTCCTATCCTATTCAACATGATTCCGCTTAAAAATATAAATAAATTGATTAAAAACCGTCAAATTCAAATCGAGATATCTAAAAATAGACACGGATAGATACGGAGATATTTTCAGGAAATGTAGTTGAAAGTGTGTACTTTCAGGTGCATTGCTTGGTTTTGCGCCAAAATGCGCCATTTTGAAAACATAGCAACTTGAAAATAGGCTCAAAATCACTTAAAAATGGTTATAACTCCTCAATAAAGGCTCAATACATTTTGCTGTCTTCGGCAAAGATGTGTAACTTTATGTCATAAACAACTCTTCAGAACATAGTAGGCCGCTAAAATGCTAACATTTTGAGTTATCACCAAAAAAGTGCTTTTTTGGACCATTTTTGCAAAAATGGCGTATATCTCGAGTAGATTAAGAGCTACAAATTTGACGCCTTCGACAAACTTTCATGAAATTTTTTCCTCTACAACTTTGCCTAAGACACCAAAGCCCTACAACGTCATCCAACAAAGTTAGTTTTTGGTTGACACCCTGGAAGGTCGTCACCCTGTATGTCAATAACTTCAAAAGATAGCCCTTATCAAGTACAACAACTCTTCCGAAGACACCATTTGGCTAGGACGTCAAATAAAGGAGTTATCAATTTATTTCACTTAATTTTGCCATTCCGAACACTGTGCAGTGTCACGAAAACATAAATTCTGCATGTTTTTTTTTCGTTTCAACTTTATGTGTCAAAGTCATTCACATCCTTTCAAACTGGTCTCAGAGGCAAGTTCAAAATCAATTGTATGGTTGTGGAGCATGGATTCATTGTATTCACTGCCCAAACACTTTGATAAAAAATAATATTTCGCAAAAAAAAAAAAAACCTTGTATCATTTTTTTAATATAGTGTGTGATTCGAAAGATAGCATTTAAAATTATTATTTTTAAATATATTTTCTTGAAGTTGCATGATTTTTGAAGGCATTCTAGCCATCAATTGATCTTCACAATTATTTTGACCATCACAGCTGCAGTTCTATAAAATTTTATTGAAAAATATAATTCAAAAAAATTTCGGTTCCCGGAATTTTTGTAGCCCCGGAAAATTGGACGCTTAATAGTTCAAGTTTATGTTTTGATACACTTTGTTGCGGCTCAACAACTTTTGAACAATTCTTTGAGATTCGTTTTTTTTATAATTTTTTTTTAATTCAGCTGAAACTTTTTGGTGCCTTTGGGATAACCAAAGAAGTCATTTTGCATCATTAGTTTATCCATATAATTTTCCATATAAATTTGACAGCTGTCCATACAAAAATGATATATAAGAACTCAAGAATCTGTAACTTTTGAAGGAATTTTTTGATCGATTTGGCGTCTTGGGCAAAGTTGTAGGTATGGATAAGAGCTACACTGAAAAAAATGATCCACGGTAAATTTTTTTTTGGTATTTTCAATTTCACTTTTTGTCACTAAAACTTGATTAAAAAAAACTATTTTTAATTTTTCTGATATGTTTTAGGGGACATCAAATGCAAACTTTTAAAAAATTTCCAGAACGGGCAAAAAATCTTTGACCGAGGAATGAATTTTTGAAGCAATACAGATTTTTTTTCTTCAAAAAATCAAATAATTGGTCGTTAAAGTTTTTTACTCTTTTGAAAAAAGTCGCAGTTATGCATTTTTTTAACTAGTGGCCATGTTTCGAGCCGCTCAAAGAGCCGGTTCACTAAAAAGAGCAAATGAACCATGGCTCTCAAAAAATAGTCACGGTTCATTTTGAAACTCCGATCTTTCGAAAGAACCGTTCTTTGATGGAACGATTGTAGTGCTAAATTAGTATTTTTTTTGCGGTAGTGTAGTATTAAATTAGTACTTTTTTGCAATTTCAAGTTTTTCAATGCCAACACAGAATTAATCCCAAAATTATTCCTTGGAAGTTCTTCAGGATAAAAGGTAAAAGAGGGGCATTTTGAGACCTGAATCAGAATATTTTGTTTGAGGTATAGTGCAATTTTCTCTTAAATGTTCTCAAACTCATATATTCAGGATCCTAGTTATCTTTGAAATTCTATAAATGAATGATTTTATAAACAAAATATAAGAAAACTTTTCATAGTACAACTGATCGTATACAAATTCAAGCATTTGAAATTGCTTAGCTTTGAAAATTTTACCAAAATAGTCCACGAGATTATGAAAATGTAGACTTTATCGATTGAATCAAAATTTAAAAGAGTTCGCAGAATAATATTAACAAATAAAACCTGGAGCAACATTTGAAAGGGGCAGTACGACATTGTTCTAACGGCCTTTCGTCCCATTATAACGCGTGTAATGAAAGCCCGTAAGAGCAATGTCGTACCGCCCGTTTCAAATGTTGCTCCAGAAACGTCATCATTTGTTCAATTTTTGCTGACAAAAACGCAATTTCGTAAAATTAATAGCAATTTTCTCCGAAATCGTAGATTCAAGTTTGGACGCCTTTTAATTGTTCAAGCCTTTAGGTTCGAGTAAAATTTTTGATAAAAAAGACCACAAAGACTTTTGGGTTTCAAGCGCATCTTCTAGCTTTTAGTTTTTTTTTCAAATATTTTATAAAAGTCCAATGACAAACACATAATTAATCACACCATACCTAAAAAATAGCGTTTTCGTCAAAATTTTGAAAAAGAGCGAAAGAGCCATTCAAAGGGCTCCCGAAAAGAGCGGTTTTGCCCACCACTAGGCCATACCATCAAAACTCGACAGTGTACAAGTGATTTATTTTCTACTAACCTTACAAATTTCATCACTCCTGGACACGGTCCCAGCTGGGCCAATAAATACTGGTCCATATGCTACCAACGCTAGCTCGTATGGGTCAATCTAGGACAGATTAAACCGACCAAATGGAAGTGGAATAGTTTCTTTTTTTTGCATTCACGCATAGGGGAAATCCACTTGTTTCATTTTTTTTTGAATTTAGCTAAAAATGTTCTCAACAAAACAGTTTAAAGAGCACGTAATTATTCATACAAAACGGGTCGATGTTTTTTAATCGTGAAAAACTAACAAAAAAAGGAAAAAAAAAACAAGTACCTAAAATGAGTGCTTTTCCCCTTGAATCAAGTTGCATCCCACTGAGTGTCACACGCTGTGTGCATTCCGGAAGTGACACCTTTTGGTGTGTGTTGTGTATGTGTGTGATCTGGTGACACTTGGGACAAGTGTGTGACACGGTCACTCCAAACTAAAAGGGAAGCAACAAAAAAGCAAACGCCAAAGAGGAAATGGGATACACTGTTGCATAGGTGGCAAAATGGAACTCATATCTCCTGGACAGAAGTTAATTGACTGCTGGCAGGACAGACGTGGCAGTTTTTTTCAAATTGTTTGGTAAGCGAGACAACTGCACACAACAACTGTTGGGTGCAGTTCCCGGTGAGGTGCATTACATGACTTTTTGATTATTCTTTATTCATTCATACAATAAGATATTAGTATTATTAAAAAAAGTATTTTTTTATTAAAATTAAAAAAGTATTATTAAAAGTATTTTTTTTAATTTATAAAAGGTGACATGCTACAAGATAGCGGAAATATACCCTTTCTAATCAAACACATATCTTCGTCATATGGAGAGTTTGATGCTCGATTTAAGCTCCAAAAATACTATTTAGGCTATAAACTTACCAGCAACAGCACCGCCTCGAGAAAGCACGCAAATTTATGCCATTTACTGGCCAAAAAGATCAAATTTAATGCACTTTTGATCAAAATTATAATTTTGGGAGACCATTTCTCATCATTTTGTTGGCACACACAAGCACGCAAGATGAGAGGTTAACTGCTTAACGAAAGTCGCCATCAATATCTTTTCACTTGCGCTAACGATTTCAAAGCGCTTAAGATATAAAATTGCTTCCAACTACCGGCAACTTGTTCTTTTGACCATTACTTAGTCACTCACTTGAAAAATAATCCCGAAAAATTTAAATAATTAGCAAGCACCATCAAAAAAACAAACGCGCTAAGTCTTTTGACGTTTCCATTTTGAATATCCATTCCAATCGAAGGCTGAAGAAAACCGAGCGAGAAGCGAAGGCAAATAACGAACAAAGGGTGGCCACCAACACCACCAACATGCTGGTGCAGCGCCTGTTGGAGTGAGCATGTGTTGCCAGGAAACTTTCGCTATAAATGCTACTTTTCGTGAGTGTTCGCTTAAAATTTCATCAATTTTGGCAGCACTAAGCAGACCCAAAAGAGCGCTGGAAGAAAGTTCTGTCCTGCCAACATTAGAGGCACGCTGGAATTAGATGCTGTTCCCCTAGCATAACTTTTAATACAAGTGAATATAGACAGAAATGTTCACAAAAAGTTGCTCTACTCGTTGGTGTAGGGGAAATATATCCTTTCTCAGCCTATTTCTATTATCGGCCTATCAGCACTTTGATCATGAATTACAGCTTAAGGGGTTACATACATGTAAATCGGCAAAAATGTCAGAGATTGGTATAAAACCACACTTACTTTTTTTGTAAATTTGTTTTCAGTGCATTAAAGTATACATTTTCAACTTTTAACAAAACAAATTTGAAGACAATTGGTTGTATCATTGCCGAGATATAGCTATTTGAAGTAAGCAGTTTCAAAAAACGGGTGCCACGATATCTCAACACTGCTTCCACCAAATCGGCTCAAAATTTTGGTGAAGACTTGCTAAACCGATTCCGTGTGCATGACGAAGGCCGATTTTCAAAAAGTTTATTTTAAAAAAAAGTTAAAAATATTTTTATGTTTTTCATATTAAAAATCGTCAGTTTTTGATTTTTGTATTTTTTTAAAAAGCAAAATTTAAAAATCGGGCTTCGTCATGCACACGGAATATGTCTTGAGAGTCTTCATCACAAATTTCAGCGTATTCGGTCCATACCATCTTGAGATATAGTGGCACCCGTAAATCAACTCTGTGTTTCGAGAAAAACGCTCACAAAGTTTGACAGTTCGCTTTGCGCATGGCAAAAATTCAAACTTACATCGCCTGTTACTCATTTAAATCATGTAATAACTTCATGGAACTTTTAGGAGTAATTTGAAATCATCTTTTTAGTGGAATTTACGATTTTATGATTTTGATACACGTATGTAACCCCTTAAATAACGTGTTTTTGACTGTTCCAAAGTAATAAATAGCTCAAATAAAAGTGAGCAAGCAACTCTCCATTGTTGATACATCTGAAAATGTTGATTTAATAGCGGAAAATGGCAAAAGTGATGAGAATTGGTCGAACGGCTTAGTGTGATTAAAATGGGTATATTTCCCCGCCTTGGTTTTAGTGAATTTCAAGGAACAATCCAGATTATCCAGCATCATTCAAACACGACCGCTTATTAGGCTTAAAATGGGCATATTTCCCCTAGAAAAATTGAAACGATAACGACAACTTGACATGTTGCTACCGTTCCTAAAATAAACAAAAAGGCTGACTCTCGCAAACAAGTTGCATGATGTACCGATATACAAAACCGACAGCATGTATCACATCTCACCAGCCAGTTTGGTGTGATTGACATTTTGAGTAAAAGTGATAATTAGTTTTTCACTGGAAACCAACTACAACTTGATATGCTTGGTTTTCCACATTTGTTTTAAACAACAGTTTACCCTTGTCAGGCTAAAATAACAACACTAAGGGTACCTGTCAGGGGCAAGGGGCACTCTTTTGTCATAAAATTAAAATGAAATTTAGCTTAGAATCAATCACCAATCTTTAATTTTTAGTAGATTTTGGTATGACCTAATATCAAGTAATTCTTGTTCCATTTTAAACCATCCACCATGACGTGAATAAAACATCAAAGCCATTTTCACTCTCACCATGGAAGGTTTAAAAGGGTCTACCAAACACCTTTTTCGCAATGATATAATCAGTTTTCCTGCCAAATTCAATGGCACTTTTTAATGGAAGGATTGCTTATTGACTTTCAAATCCCAAAACCCGACTTCCTTTGGAAAACTTTCCCAGAAGAAACCAAAATATCCTTCCTCATTCTATTCAACCGAGACGTCGCAGTTTTTCTCCGGACTCCCGGTGATGACCGTCCAAAAATAGACCCTCTCCAAGTGATAAATCTGCCCTCCAAAATGCGCTGATTCGATTTCCTGCCCGTGCTTTGATGTGGCTCCCCCCGCCAAAGAAATAATGGACTGTGTGTTATGGCAAATCGATCCCTGATCGAGTCCGACCCTTTTTCCCGGTGAAGGGGAGGTGGGCGGCCCCCTGGCACAATAATTGACCTTTTGTACCACGAGGACATTAAGTGGCCCATCGAGTGCGACGAGCCCGTTTGCGCCAGGCCGTTTTTCATCTTTTCCTTCGATTAGGGGAAGGTGGGGCAAGACGACCATATGGGGCAAGAGGAACAGCGCTCGTACGGCCGTAATTTTTACAATTTTGATTATTTCCAGTATGAGGAATTGTTGCTAGCAATGCAATTAGCTGAGTCTACTACCACATATCCGCCAAAACGACTTAAATGCCACGGAGCATAAGATTTAATGAAGTTTTTTTCAAAACCTTTGTTTTCTTATAATATTTGGAAAGTACAAAATAAGGCATAGGATTCGTTTTATGGCAATTTTTTTCAAAATGCAATTTTTCCTAGATCAGTAGTGTCCCTACCAATGACTTCCACCTATTACAAAGTATGATTTAACTTTTGGTTATTTTTGTTGAGAGCTTTAAAAAAATCTTGTTCAGGTGGGGCAAGTGTACCATATAGATTTTTAGTATGGAAAAAAATACGAATTGCTGCAACAACATATTTTATTGGGAAAGAAATACTTAAAAGTACTTAAAAACTGATAAATAATTGTTAACAAAAAATTTCCAAACAAGATATAGTGATATCATGAAAATTTACTATTTATCATCTAAGCAATAATTTTTTTTGTAAAAACGATAAAATTTTTAGTAAAATATTATTTTTTAATCTAAAAATGAAAGAAACGTTTCAAATACATTGTAATCTGATGTATCTAAGTGATAACAGTTCAATTGTTAGCAAATTAGCATGTTGTTTCATGCATTGTTCCTCTTGCCCCAACGGGTTGTTCGTCTTGCCCCACTAGTTGAGTAGAACGCACGGAAAATCAAAAATTTTAAAATCAGTTTTTTACAGTCAAAAACTGGATTTTTTAAAAACCTGTTCGATCAAAGTCTTAGTCAAGACCTGGAATAAGATGATTATAAAAAATTCCGACAAATTTTTCACGTTTTTAATGGGTTATAACGAGCATTTCCTTAGCTTGTTACACTTGCCCCACTTTCCCTTAAATCGCTTGCACAATCCTTTGAGCGCGACGTGGGACACCGTTTGATTTGGGTGTACTAAATTGAATTGGGGTCTGTCATGCAGTGGTTGCGAAAAAGTAGTTCAAGGGTGGTAGTTTGCGCGTTGGTAGCCTTGAACTTGAAATCAGGAACCTTGAAAGTATGGTGACATATTGAAATATTTGTACACTTAGATTTTGTCACATTAAAAAATGTAAATTTAAAGTTTTTGGTTTAGTTTTTAAAACTTAGAATTGAAAGTATCACAAAATGCTTAAAATGAAACTGCAAAATTTTCAAAACTCGTTTTATGTTTGTTTTGCCATTCTCACTGAGGTAAGGCTATAATCCTGCTCTAAAAATAAACTTTTAATTTATAGCTCAAAAACCCACCTTGATCTATACATGAGCAATTCCATGTCAAATAGGGAATCGGTTGTACCCGACCCTCTCCGATTTCAATGAAACTTTGTGGACATGTTATCCTACGCTTATATAAGCCATTATTGTGTATATGGAGCCAGTTACACTCGATAATGACATTTGAGAAGGGCGTAAGTGTTTTCAATATTTTTGTATTTCGTAATTTAAATATTGCTGTATCTCGAAGCCGTTGCATCGTACCGTCAGTGGGGGTGACTATGGGTCAAAAAACGATACACCTCTCGTAATTACTTAATAACAAAAACAATTTAAATAACATCGAAAATCTTCCAACGTAGATTTGTTCTTAGATAGTTTACTAATATTTTCCCAAAATATGGTGGATTTTGATGAACACTACCTTAAATGCCAATAGTTTGAAAATTGGCCCAATCTCACCCCTTAGAGGGGGTGACATTGGGTCAAATGAAACTAAAATGATGCTCAAATACAACGATATGGTAAAAACAAGTCATCCAACAGTGTTTCTTGTTCGAGGGAATCGTATTGACATGCTACAATGTTTGAAGTGGAGATTTTCAAACATTTGGGTAGTTTTTGAGCAATCCCAACAAAAATTTTAGAAACATGATTTTTCAAGAGGTCATTTTTGGCAAAAAACGTACCTCAACTTTAGACAGGTGTCAAAATAACAGGATTTGCTCTAGAAACGAGATTTTTTCAGCGAAGTCATCTTAAGATGTCCCCTACACAACCCTTTTAACAGAATTCAGTTTAATTGAGAAGAATCTAAGAAATTGTGAAATCCGTAAAACATCACTTTGACCCAATCTCACCCCCCAGACCCAATGTCACCCCCACTGACGGTATCAAAAAGTGGTCAAAGACAAACTTATAGGGAATTTGACGGGGTTTCCGAAAAAAATACACTGAAACAAAAAAACACTCAACTTTTATGAGATTGTTTGATTTTTATGTTTAAAAGTCAAATTTGAAGGTGAGCCTGTATGCCCATACATCCAATTGAAATGTGGTCAAAGACAAACTAATGGGAAATTGGACGAGCTTTCCGGTAAAAATATTTTCGAGACTGAAAAATCAAGTCTGTCATTTAGAAATTGCCAAAAACCATCAAAAAACCTATTTTTTCAATATTTTTATTTTTAAAACCGCTGTAACTTCACAAGGATTGGACTTAGGACAATGGTCAATATGGAGACTTTTATGTAAAATTTTCTGGAGAATCGATTCCCATTATCAGTTTTTGCAAATTTTGATGTTTAGAGCACTTTTGAAAAAAAAAAAAAACAGTTTCAGTAAATGATTTTTGTATTTTTTTAGGTAAGTTGCTCCATCATGCATTTTTCTTGAGTCTTTTTGTAACATCTTAGGCTATTTTCACAAAAATTTTGAACGAAAAAAAATCGTGGGCTCACCTTTAAATTTGACTTTTAAACATAAAAATCAAAAAATCTCATAAAAGTTGAGTGTTTTTTTGTTTCAGTGTATTTTTTTCGGAAACCCCGTAAATTTCCCTATAGGGGGATGGCGTCGCTATTTTTAGACCACATTTTCCACTTTTTCTCCATCGAAACCGACTACTTTATCGACTTCATTTTGCTGGGCGAGATAGGACGCCGTCTATTTTTAGACGATGACTCAGCACTTTTCCACTCTTGCGCTTAAAAAAACCAGGTGGCAGCATGATGTAACGCCACGTCCCTATATGTTTGTCTTTGACCACTTTTTGATACGATGCACGGCTTCGAGTTACACTGCCCATAATTGAAAATTCGGCTATTATGCCAAATCAAGTATTCCGAGAAAAACGCGTTTTAGTGTTTGTCACAAAATCTCCGTCTAGGCAATTTCCCATAAGAGTGGCATATTAGCCGTTTGGTTTTTCGCATCGGCAGCTAAGTCTAAACACTATTTCAGTGAAATTCAAGTTCCAGGAGATGCGTTGGAACATCCTCTACCGCCTGGTGGCGGTATCTAGTTTTTGCCAAAAGTTGATATTAGCCGTTTTTTCAATGGTGGGCAGTACAGCAATATTTAAATTACGAAATACAAAATATGAAAACACTTACGCCCTTCTCAAATGTCATTATCGAGTGTAACTGGCTCCATATACACAAAAATGGCTTATACAAGCGTAGGATAACATGTCCACAAAGTTTCAGTGGAATTGCTCACATATCGACTCATAATCGAAATGTCTGTGTGTGTATGTGTGTGTGTATGTGACCAATAATGTCACTCAGTTTTCTCAGCACTGGCTGAACCAATTTTGACCAAACCAGTCGCATTCAACTTGGTCTAGGGTCCCATTGCTATTGAATTGTTTGAAGTTCCGATAAGTAGTTCAAAAGTTATGTATAAAAATGTGTTTTCGCAGATTTTCAGAAGTTGAATAATTGGCAAGACATCGCACCAATTATCATTATGTTATGTATCGTTTGATAGGCAATCGAAAGAACTTTCCAACGAGTTCAAAACATTGAAAATCTGACAACCCTGTTTCGAGTTATTACCACTTATGTGATATTTATGAACTTTTCGGTAGCCGAATCCTACTTATATGTATGTAAACAATGTCCGTATCCATCATCCGACCCATCGTTGGTAAGGTAATCGAAAGACCTTTCCAACGAATCCAAAACATTGAAGATCTGGCAACCCTGTCTCGAGTTATGGCCACTTAAGTGATATTTATCTTCGTTTTTGAAGCCGGGTCTCACTTAAATGTATGAAAACTTTGCCCGGGTCCATCATCCGACCCATCGGTGGTAGGGTTGAAGATCTGGCAACCCTGGATAAAGTAATGACCTTAAGTGGTAATATATCTGTACTTTTCATTCCGATTCTAAAAAATAGATGAAAAAATAGGTGTACCAAATCCATCATATCAGCCATTGCACAGTGGTCCAGATCGCAAAATTAAGTGGAAAATGGATTTTCCGTTAAATGGTGAAGTTTAGGAGCTTTGGTGTCTTCAGAAGAGTTGTTGCATATGGAAAAGGGCAACTTTTGGTTTGGTTGGAAATTAGGGTGGTTCACTATTAGGGTGATCTTGAAAATCTAACTTTTCAGGAATATTTTTGACATTTTTTTTTTCCTCTAAAAAGTTGTTGGGCTTGCTAATCCAAGTACCTTTGTTGAAGACACTAACATTTTATCACATAATCTACACCTTCTACGACCAAATTTATAGAAAGCATCTGAGCAAACCTTCAAAAATCAGTTTTTTGAACGTGGCAATTCAGGGTTGAGTTTTAGAGAAAAGTGGTGTTTGGAGCTCTAAAAAACAAACATTTTCATTTTTAGACAAGTCAATTTGGACTTACAGCGATTTTAAGAAAAAAATATCTCGAAAAGGCGCAAGCCAAATTTTAATCGCCAGGTTGCATTTGAAAGAGGAGATCCAGCACTACAAACGCTGAAAAAATCTCAGGGGTGTTTTTCTTTAAACTCGAGATATCTTCATTTGAAAAAGTATAATTTTCAAGGGATAACCTTATGGGACCACACTAATGAATTTCGAAAATTGTCCCAATATACACAGCAAAAAATCCGATGGTAAAATCGCATGCAAAAGCATGCACATCACCTTTGTGAGCCAAAGCATGTAATATTGTATGCGAAAACGTGTACATAATAAGCATGTACAAAAAAAATAAATTAATGTTGCACACCCCAAAAATAACATCAATCTGTTGAGAGTTTTATCCAAATTACCAAGTCCGCGCCCCAACCGTCTCGGCTATCTCACCGTCTTGTAAATGATGTGTCCAATGCCGATGTATCAGTAGGTTTTCCGTACGTCGTATACTGAATTAGCTGCATACGATGTATGGGGAACATACAGCTACATCGGTGTTGATCCAGACAACTTCACATCGGCGAGATAGCCGAGATGGTTGGGGCGCGGACTTGGTATTTTGGATATAACTCTCAACAGATTGATGTTATTTATGGGGTGTACAAAATTTATTTATTTTTCTTTTGTACATGCTTTTTATGTACACTTTTTGGCATACAATATTACATGCTTTTGCTCACAAAGGTGATGTGCATGCTTTTGCATGCGATTTTACACAGATTTTTTTTTACTGTGTATGTTTTTCCATGTAATTTTGCCCGCTGAATCTGAATCTGTGCTCAGAATTGGCCCAAATTGTCCAAAAAATCGATTTTTGGTCATATTTTGGGTTTCAATGAAAAATTATCATTTAAACCCAAAATATGGCCAAAATCAAATCTGCTTTTAACACCTAAACTCTCAAGTCCTTAAAAGGAGAAAATTTCTATGGGAACTCCTTCTTTTTCTCACGCATAGGAGTTTAGTTGTTAAAAGCCCTGTGATTTTTAAACCCACAGTTTTGAAATATAGCCATTTAAGGGTTTTATTTTTTGAATTTAGAATACAAATATTTTATTTTTTTTTTAATAAAAAGGACGCTCGGCCATTTCAAAACATGATTTTGTGGAAAGCTGAGTATACTTCCTGTTTTTTACATTGTAAATCGTTTAAAATTCCAACGCCCAAGGCCCCAAAAAAGTTGGAACGGTAACTTCAACTCAATGGTTCTCGGGCATAACTCAACCAATCAAGATGATTCTTCTTTCCAATGATTTGTTAGGATGTTTAGATGATTCTAGAACATTGCAAAACTTAATTTGATCAAATCTGTAATTTTTGCGATAAAAAAAATCGTTCCAACGACAAAAATTCCGCGGAGGCAGTCATTTTAAAAAAAGGTGGAACAACGATGTTTGCGAACGCAGATATTACAGATTTGTTCAAACCAAGTTCTGCAAAATTTTAGGATCATCATTAGCGTGGTTCACGTTTCTATGAAAAAGACAAAAGTTGTTATTTTGTCTTGCATCAACCGGAATTTCGTTCTTTTATGTCCCCAGAAGCACTCCTGAAAATTTGAACCCATTTGGTAAGGTCTAGGAGCTCCAGTTTTAATTTGAAATTTATATGGGATTTTGATTTATTTTCCATGGGAAACTATCTTTTTTTTACATTGCATTAGGATTTTTTTTTTATAAATCGATGAAATGACTTGATTCTTATAGTAGGAGATAGGTTTTGAACTGGGGAACAACTTTGTAGAACATACCAACATGCTAGGAAGTGACCCTTTAAAGATACAGATACTTTTAGATGGTGGCTGGCCCCTTCAAAAGCCACCATCTAAAAGTATCTGTATCTTTAAAGGGTCACTTCCGCATGTTGGTATGTTCTACAAAGTTGTTCCCCAGTTCAAACCTATCTCCTACTATAAGAATCAAGTCATTTCATCGATTTATAAAAAAATCCTAATACAATGTAAAAAATATAGTTTCCATGGAAAATAAATCAAAATCCCATATAAATTTCAAATTAAACTGGAATACCTTTGGGCTCAAATTTTCAGGAGTGCTTCTGGGGACATAAAAGAACGAAATTCCGGTTGATGCAAGACAAAATAACAACTTTTGTCTTTTTCATAGAAACGTGAACCACGCTAATCATCATTCTTACTTATCACTGGAAACAAGAATCGTCCCGATTGATTGAGTAATCCCAGAGAACCACACAGTAAAAAAAAAATCATGGTAAAATTTCATCTAAAAAGGAGTACATCTTTTATGTCAGAAAAAAGCTTTAATTTTACCTCTAATAATGTGTAAATTTACATCTGGCAGACGCTAGGGAAAAATATCTGTAATCCCAAAAAAAAAAATCAAACCGGCGATAGTTATATCAAGCTTACTAAGTCCGCGCCCCAACCCGCATGGCCATCTCGCCGCTGTGAAAACAGTACGATAAAAGCCAATGTAGCAATGTCAACAATGTCTTATGAGTTGTATATTTCAGTAAAAAGTTCGTGTAAATCTTTGTCGAGACAAAATGATGTATTCAGCAACATAATTAATACAGACTTTTCCAGAAGAGACGCAGACACTGCTTAAGCAATGTGGCAACCGGGCGTGGCTCTCGCGCGTAAGCAAAAAGACCCGGCCTTTGAGGTTAGGTAAAAATCACCCTTTTTAGTAGCTACAAAAAAACTTTTTCATGGAATAACTTTAAAAGCATTTCACTTAACAGAATAAAATTTAATAGGGTCTTAGGGGACCCCAAAAGGAACAGAATAAGGCGTATCCGACCAAAATCGGTTCAGCCAGTTCTGAGATAATCGTGTGGAAAAAAATCATGTCTACACACATCCCCACAGACATTTGTTCAGAATTTGATTCTGAGTCAATAGGTATACGTGAAAAAAAATACTTCCAAAATAATGTTTTTGTATGAACAGCTGTCAAATTTGTATGGTAACTTGTATGGAGCCAATGACGCAAAATGTTTCGGTGTTAGCCATAGGGAAGGCCTTTACAAAATAGGCAATAAAGATAAAAAATAATCGATTACCAAAATTTTAGAGAAATGTTCACAACTCATTCAAGTTTATTTTTTAAATCAATTATTGAAGAATTCAAGATTGTTTTTTATTCGTAACAACGTCGCTTGTGTACAATATTGTGACTCGATTGCTATATAAATATAGGACGTGTCTCATAAAAGCACACAAGCGATGACAAACCGCCTTTACCCAACTCAAAACTTTTTAAACTTATCATTTACTTTTGAGGATTACTGGCTGGGTAGAAGTTAACATCAACGAGAACGACCCTGCTTGGAAGTAGAGATCTTTAGTGGAACGAGCTTGCCCCGAATTGTTGATAATCCCACTCCGGAACGAGATCCTTGTCCCTCCTCCAAGGACATTTTACGGTTATGATGACTGGTGATTGGAATCAATAAAGATGCCGTTATCGTGCCGATCCCCAGACGATGAACAACAACCCTGTGCAAAGTCTGCATAATTTTTGCTCAGACTGCTCAGAAGTCGTAAGATTTTATTGTAACCGTTAAGTCCCAGTATTATGACCAAAAGAAGAGGAGGGGGTTTGTTCTTTATTTTCTCTTTAGTACGAGAAGGAATCATAGCTGGAAACAAAACACAAACAGCCCAACTTTGACTTCAGGAAATTTTAAAACAGCTTGAAAATGTTTTGAGCGGATCAGTCAAACGAAGAACACAAAAGTTTCAAACAATTCAAAAAAAAAGTTGTAAACTTCCACCCTGCTTGTTTACAAAGGACACAACACTCGGGCTTAATTCACCCACCAAAATGTACAAATTCAAGCACGTAATTATAGCAGATAATCATTAAATTGTTCACGGCACGGTGCACAAAATCAACACGATTCTGAACCAGTGTAAATTTTGCTACATTTGTACTGCAATGTACAATGCTCAAAACAATCAACGGGCTATCGTTGATGGCATCGGCAATGATACTTAGCGCGCGGGGTACAAGTGGATTGCCTACCCCTACAGAATGAAAAACATGCAGTTCATGACCGAATCAGGCATGTTCTACGGGTTTTTTTTCGTTCACTTTAATTAAGGACTAGTTGAAATGGTTTCAAAATAAAACTTTGTTTTTTTTTAAAGTGCTGAGTTGACTCTTTGTGTTTCCTATGATCCTACTCTAACTGTTCTCGTAATAAGCGAAAAAGTATGGGTTTCTCTCGGGCATCTATTGTTAACTCAACAGAAATTTGAGGCTCGATAACAGCTGAGCACAGCAGAGATAAAGTACTAAAAAGCTTATTAGGGTAATTCTCCGCCAACTCACACAGCAGTTGCCCTTGAGTTGCCCCGACCCTCTTCGATTTGTGTGAAACTTTGTTCTAAGGGGTAACTTTTTTCACTAATCACGAATCCGAGGTCCGTTTTTTGATATCTCGTGACGGAGGGGCGGTACGACCCCTTCCTTTTTTAACATGCGAAAAATGAGGTGTTTTTCAATAATTTGCAGCCTGAAACGGTGATGAGATAGAAATTTGGTGTCAAAGGGACTTTTATGTAAAATTAGACGCCCGATTTGATGGCGTACTCAGAATTCCGGAAAAACGTATTTTTCATCGAAAAAACACTAAAAAAGTTTTAAAAATTCTCCCATTTTCCGTTACTCGACTGTAAAAATTTTTGGAACATGTCATTTTATGGTAAATTTAATGTTCTTTTCGAATCTACATTAATCCAGAAGGGTTATTTTTTCATTTAGAACAAAATTTTTCATTTTAAATTTCGTATTTTTTCTAACTTTGCAGGGTTATATTTAAGAGTGTAACAATGTTTTACAAAGTTGTAGAGCAAACAATTACAAAAATTTTGATATATAGACATAAGGGGTTTGCTGATAAACATCACGAGTTATCGCGATTTTACGAAACAAAAGTTTTGAAAATGTTGGTCGTCGTTGATCATGGCCGTTCATGGTCACCTGCGACAGACACGGACGACGAAACAAAGAGAAACGCAAAAAGTAACTTTTTTTTTCGTAAAATCGCGATAAATCGTGATGTTTGTAAGCAAACCTCTTATGTCTATATATTAAAATTTGTGTAATTGTCTGCTCTACAACTTTGTAAAAATTGTTACACTCTAAAATATAACCCTGCAAAGTTAGAAAAAAACATGAAATTTTAAAATGAAAAATTTTGTTCTTGATGAAAAAATGACCCTTCTGGGTCAATGTAGATTCGAAAAGTACATTTAATTTCCCATAAAATCCAAGTGCAAATCCTACTCTTTGCTTTAGTAAGAACTGTTAAAATCTTAATAATCACTTGTTGTCGTTTTTTTAAAGAAACCCTGTGGGAAGCTATTTGAGTGTTTATTTTTAAATAAAGCTTATATTTAAAAAAATAGGCCTCCGTCATGCACACGTCACTTACTTAACAAGTCTTCACCCTAAATGTGAGTCGATTCAGCATTTTTATGAATAAAGCCGCCAAATTATAAAATTATGCATTTGGGTCATTCCGTGTCAACTGTGTATACTTTTGGACTCGACCTTCACCGAGTTGGACCAAACTTGGAGGGAACGTTTATTTATCGATGGTTAACAGGAATTTTGGTGCCGATTGAACCATCCCTCTTTCAATTTTTAAAAATATTTTTTTTTACTCGTGACTTTTCAATTATTAGACCAAATAACTTTCTTTTGGTTGTATTTTATAGGAAATTGACCAAGGAATTCATAAATAATAAAATATCAACCCTCAAATGCCTTCCAATATTGTTTCTTTGCAGTTTATGATTTGAAACGTGATTTTTATCCATTCCTTATATTTATATAAATTTTATTTGATCACCATCGTGTTCCCCAGACAAATCTCAAACTAATCCAAACCATTGCCGAGAAACAGCTCTTCAAAATAAAAAAAATCAGAATTTCCTTTGCAAAACTGGTTGCGCCATGTACCAGTGCATTGAATTGCAAACCTCTGAAAGTAGGCCTTGAGCGCCAGCGTAGGCTCCGGTCTTTTTTTATATTAATATATATAAGCTAATTACATTGCTCATAACTGAAAACATAATATTTTTTCAGTGTAGTATAGTAACCTGGATAGTTAATAAGCTTATATCTGTAAGCCCATACATCCATTTGAAATGTGGTCAAAGACAAACTTATGGGAAATTGGACGAGCTTTCCGGTAAAAATATTTTCCAGACTGAAAAATCAAGTCTGTCATATAGAAATTGCCAAAAACCATCAAAAAACCTATTTGTTCAACATTTTTATTTTTAAAACCGCTGTAACTTCACAAGGGTTGGACTTAGGACCATGGTCAATATGGAGACTTTTATGTAAAATTGTCTGGAAAATCGTCTCTCGAGTTCGGTTTTTGAAAATTTTGACGTTTAGAGCACTTTAAAAAAAAACAGTTTCAGTAAATGATTTTTGTAATTTTTTAGGTGAGTTGCTCCATACTGCATTTTTCGTGAGTCTTTTTGTATCATCTCAGGCTATATTCACAAAAATTTTGAACGAAAAAAAATCGTGGGCTCACCTTCAAATTTTACTTTTAAACTCAAAAATCAAAAATCTCATAAAAGTGGCGTGTATTTTTGTTTCAGTGTATTTTTTTCGGAAAGCCCGTCAAATTTCCTACAAGTTTGTCTTTGACCACATTTTGATACGATGCAACGGCTTTGAGATACAAAAATATTTAAATTACGAAATACAAAAATATTTAAAACACTTACGCCATTCTCAAATGTCATTATCGAGTGTAACTGGCTCCATATACACAATAATGGCTTATATATGCTTAGGATAACATGTCTACAAAGTTTCATTGAAATCGGAGAGGGTCAAGAAAAATGTACCTAAAAAATTTCCGTTTTGGGCTGGAATTGCTCAAAAAAAAAAAAAAAAAGTGTCCCCTGTTGACCCAGAATGACCCTTTTATATTAGGTAATTCGAAACGTGTTTTCCATAATGTGCAACCTGCAATTGTAATGATTTGGAAATTTGGTGTCAAAGGGACTTTTATACTAAAATTGATTTGTTTCGATGGTTTTCTCAGAAACCCGACGTATTTTTTCCCGGAAAAAAAATATATAAATGCGGTTTCAAAAATTCTTCCATTATTTGTTACTCAAATGTAAAAAATAGGCATAAAATGACTTGATGGAAAATTTATTGTGCTTTCCGAATCTGCAATGAAATGACTCGTCTGGGTCATTGCAGATGAGCAATTCTCCACCTAATCCGGAAATGGATTTTTAGAATATTTTTTGATTTCAAGCAATTTTTGATTGATTTGGTGTCTTCGGCAAAGTTGTAGGTATTGATGAGGACTATTCAGAAAAAATAGGAACACACAAAAAAAAAATTTTAATCAACCATTTTTAACATAAAATCATATTCTCAAAATCCGTATTTTTTCAATTCTTGATTTTTTTATGTTTTAGGAAAAAAACGTATGAAGAATGTTGCCGACGAGCTATGATTTTTTTTAAATAGTGATTTTTTTTTAAAAATGAAATCATGTACTTATTTTTTTTACCTTATTTTTTATGTAAAATCGAACTAGCAATCGAAAAGTACTTTAAATTTGTTTTTATTGGGTGCACTTTTTTTTTTTTTAAATGTAGGGTAGAGTAGTCATCAATGAGACACGGGGAACAATGATAAAATGGCTCTCAAAAGTCGTAGTTTCAACCAATCAGGCTCATATTTGGGGGAAAGGTGTGTCTACTGGATAAACGTCTGCCATTATAGTGGCTTTGGTTATGGACGCTCCCTTGAAAAGTTACTCATGAATGTTTGATTCTGGGGTGTAAAAGTAAATTATGGACAAAAATTACTTTTTCGCTCGTAGGCTGCCATAAACACCAAAACTAATATTTCTTCAAATTTCTTTCGACGTTCCATAGGGATTGAGTTGGGCTACAATGTCCTTTTATTAGGTTTGGCCAAAATTTAGAATATACCCAGTATCCAGGACTGTCTCATTGTTACTCACTCATTTCAGCTATTGGGTAACAATGAGACACTTTGATTTTTCTTCATTAAACTTTTCAATATCTATGGAAATCTTTCAAAACATGAATTAAAAGTGATTTTTGGCATATTTATAGAGTTTTAACTTCATTGAACCAAAAATACAAAGTTATTTGGTAGAAATATACGAATTTTACAAAATTTAAATACTTTTTAGTATAACTTTTCTTAATTAAAGTTTCATGTTGGCAAAATTGCTCTAAAATGTTCAAGGCAAGTTACCTGCAATGGAACAATACAAAAACATGATGTTTTACTAGCAAAATCTTGATTTTCGTAGTGTGTCTCATTGTTCCCCAGCTGTCTCATTGTTCCTGCCAAGTGCGTCTACAATGAGACAGTTGAATAACTCTGACTGTAGATGTCGGATCGATCTCATATTTTGGTCAATGTTAGAACACATTAAAAGAAAAAAAATGCAACAAAAAGCTCATTCAAATATACTGATGAAAAAAATAGAAAAATCGTTGAAAGTTGAAAACCAAAAGTGTCTCATTGATGACTACCCTACCCTAGCCATTCATAGTTGAATTTTGTCCGATTAATCCCGGTTTATTTATTTTTTAAAATAGTGTCCATGATTTTCCATTCCTGAAAAGTTTTCTAAGTCTTACCCGAACATCCCTCCAATTTCTAATGTCGATATGTTCAATGTATAAAAAATAAATATTCGAGAAATTTTCCAATCTTTTCGAAAACAATATTTTCAAAAAATAAATTATAATCGAGATTGACGTTTCAAAAGGGCGTAATATTGAATGTTTGGCCCTTTTGAAATGTTATTCTTGATTCTTAAAATTTTAAAATATTGATTTGGAAAGATCGGAAAATTTCACGTATGTTCCATTTTTTAACATTGCATCGCGGACCATTAGTTTCTTAGATATCGAGATTAGAAATTGGAGGAATGTTTGGGTAAGACTTAGAAAACTTAAATTTTCCTGTTTCTTTTTCTTAATCATAACTCTTTTGCAAAATTTTGGTTATATTTTTGGCAAATACTTCTGAATGGCTTTACAGGTTCGGGGTTTTGCTCCTAAAACATATAAAAAAATCAAAAGTTTAAAATACGGATCACCAAAATCATTTATTTTGCGTACCCATTTTTTCTGAATACCGTAAACCGGGGTGACTTTGATAGGATTTCAATTTGTTTTTAGAATATTTTCCAACAGGTAAGGTTTTTCTCAAGATTATTATTTTTAAAACATGTACTGGGGTAGGGCACACAAAGTCCATGCACTATTTTTGGAAAAAAAGTTTTTTCAATAGTGTTTAGAAAAATAGTTACGTTAAAAATTCTTAGTTTTAATTCCGGGTGACTTTGATAGTCAAAGTTTTTATTGTTAAAATCATATTTAAGATATTCAAACTTCATTTGTACGTTAATTGTATCATTACTAATGTAGCTGATATAGTTTGTAAGAAAATAAAATCAATGTTTATGAAAAGTTAACTAAGTTTATAAGCTTTTTAACAAAATAAATATAAATTTCAGGTAAAATTGATTAAATAAACGGAATTTGGCGTTAAATTTGTTAAAACTGGTTTTGTTTATAAAATTATCGATTAATATTGCATTTCATACTGGATTCGAAGCACGAATCACAATCTTTCACATTTTACATGAAATTTGTTCAACTGAATTTGCCTATAAATTTGAAGATTTTATTTAATTGTGTTTCTAAACACATTTGGGTAATTCTCCGCCAACTCACACAGCAGTTGCCCCGACCCCTCTTCGATTTGCATGAAACTTTGTCTTAAGGGGTAACTTTTGTCCCTGATCACGAGTCCGAGGTTCGTTTTTTGATATCTCGTGACGGAGGGGCGGTACGACCCCTTCCATTTTTGAACATGCGAAAAAAGAGGTGGTTTTCAATAATTTGCAGCCTGAAACGGTGATGAGATCGAAATTTGGTGTCAAAGGGACTTTTTATGTAAAATTAGTCGCCCGATTTGATGGCGAACTCAGAATTCCGAAAAAACGTATTTTTCATCGAAAAAAACACTAAAAAAGTTTAAAAAATCCTCCCATTTTCCGTTACTCGACTGTAAAAATTTTTGGAACATGTCATTTTATGGGAAATTTAATGAACTTTTCGAATCTTCATTGACCTAGTCATTTTTTCATTTAGAACAAAAATTTTCATTTTAAAATTTCGTAGAGCCGTTCATGGTCACCCGCGACAGACACGGACGACGAAACAAAGAGAAACGCAAAAAGTAACTTTTTCAAAACTTTTTTTCATAAAATCGCGATAACTCGTGATGTTTATAAGCAAACCCCTTATGCCTATATATCAAAATTTTTGTATTTGTCTGTTATACAACTTTGTAGAACATTGTTACACTCTAAAAATTAATCCTGCAAAGTTTAAAAAAAACACGAAATTTTAAAATGAAAAATTTTGTTCTAAATGAAAAAATGACCCTTCTGGGCCAATGTAGATTCGAAAAGTACATTAAATTTCCCATAAAATGACATGTTCCAATTTTTTTTACAGTCGAGTAACGGAAAATGGGAGAATTTTTAAAACGTTTTTAGTGTTTTTTTCGATGAAATATACGTTTTTTCGGAATTCTGAGTACGCCATCAAATCGGGCGTCTAATTTTACATAAAAGTCCCTTTGACACCAAATTTCTATTTCATCACCGTTTCAGGCTGCAAATTATTGAAAAACACCTCTTTTTTCGCATGTTCAAAAATGGAAGGGGTCGTACCGCCCCTCCGTCACGAGATATCAAAAAACGGACCTCGGATTCGTGATCAGGGACAAAAGTTACCCCTTAGGACAAAGTTTCACGCAAATCGAAGAGGGGTCGGGGCAACTTTTCCCGATTTCGTGTGAGTTGGTAGAGAATAACCCATATTATTTATTATTTACAAACTTATTTAACCTTCTCCTAGTGGAAAATTGTTCAAAGAATCCGAAAATTCATTCCGTTTTCCGTTTAAAAATCATTTCATTGATAAAATCATGACACTTTGAGAAGTTTAAAATAATGACTTTTATCAACATTTTCTTAACTATAGTTAACTAACTTTATAAACCTTTCAAAAATTTATGAAAAGTTCTTCTTGAGGTACTTTGAACACTTCTCTACCACAGTCAGTATGTTTCTGAACCATTCCTTACGTATTTTAATGGTACTCTTCATTTTGCGGAAAAATCGCAAACCTATCAAAGTCACCCCAGCTATCAAAGTCACCCCGTTTTACGGTAGTCCTCATCAATACCTACAGCTTTTCGAAAGATACCAAATCAATAAAAAAAATCCTTGTTACAGATTTTCGAATATTTTCGTACATTTTTTGTACGAACAGATGCCAAAATTGAATTTATGAACTATTTTTGAATATTTTCGGAATTCAAAAAAAAAAAAGCAATAAAATCGGGCGTCCAATTTTACGTAAAAGTCTCTTTTCTAAACCATCACCACTTCAGGCAGCAAATTATTGTAAAACACGTTTTTTAGCATGTGAAAAAATTGAAGGGGTCGTTCCGCACCTCCGTCACGAGAAAAAAAAATAATTAATGAGCGGGTCTTTCTTTGTACCCATTTTTCTGTGAATAGGGGAAATATACCTTTTCTAGGCATATTTATAAACTTCTTTGGAGATACCGTGGAGATTTTCCCTTATCCCCATAAAAAGTGTAGCATCAACACTTCCCGTCGTCCAAATCCCTTCCCTTGTCCCTGATGGCCGACAATGGGCGGCTATCATAATGATAAGAATCTGGTTCATGGCGGAATTATCAATTTCTAGGCTCAATCATCACTTCACATGGCGAAATCCTATCTGAAATCCGCTAAAATACCCGTCTCCTAGCGAAGCGATTGGGAAAAATAACCATGGATTTGATATCGTTCCTGTATCAAGTTTAACTGAGATACCTTGCTTCCATTCCTTGTTCAATCCCAGATCATTCCGATGATATATGTACTATCCAATTTTGCACCGCAGCATGTAGCAAAAAACATCATTGCCACCAAATAACCCGGGTCATCAATTTTGATCTGCCAACAATAGCCCTCTTCCGAATAATGGTCACTGGGACCCAGGAAAACTCCCGAAACTTTTTCCTTCTACATTTCCTCACTTATGATAAAAAAAAGAACTCGTACTCTCCATCGCCCTGATTAAACGATACAACATGGCATCGGAACGCGGCGCCGGGGCATTACCTCTTATATTTCATCTGAGTTATGGTTCTGACTGGCTGGTGGTGGTGGTGGGAAAATTCCAACTCCAACCTCAACGCGATGTACGACGATACCACCAAAAACGGATCAGAAAAGTTTTCCCCACAGCTCGCTCGTTGGTACGTTCGTCCTGGGGAAAATTTATTAGCATTATTTTCTGAAACTCTGAAACTATGTCCGTGTGTGTTTTCGTGTAACGGGAGAAAAGCACTTTGGTAATGTTTATTTCCTCCTCATTTTTTTTTTGCAGAGCTGCTACTGCGAACTCGCTGGATGGTGTCTCGTGCCCCGCAAGGAAGAATTTGTTCAACGATCAACTAACGGAAACTCAGCACACACTAGCACACCCGCGTGATGTTAAATGGGTTAAAGTCAACCGCCATTGTGTGTGTAACAAACTGTGGCAAGTTTAATTGTGTGGGGAGATTTTCCCGGAATGAGAAAGTTAGTTTGTTGGAAGTGGAAATCACAAAAATGCAATTTTTGATTTTGCAAAATTTATCAAACTAAACGGGTGAATCGGTGAAAAGTGAAATAATTAAAGTTTAAAAAATATATCATAAAACACAGCTCCCGTAGAGCTCATTTTCAGTAAATAAGAACAGTGTGTAAAGTGCAAATAAAGTTAAAACTAACGAAGATTTATGGGTGGACTTGCCATGCTACCAGCTCCGCGTAACAAAGTGAAGAAGTGAACAAGTGAACATTGCTGCGTTTGTGGTAGGAAGAGTGAGGAAACGTGGCACCCACGTGTTAATTGTTGGAACGGTTACCATTAAGCGCAAACAGTGACTTTAACTTGGGGCGATTTGCAGCGTTTGCTAGAAGAAAAGGTAAACACCGGTAGTGGATAAATGGGGGCATGGTTCTAGTTGTTTTGTTTGACTTTTCGTTTTGAGATCTGCTATAGTTTCTTAACTTAAGAATCTTAAGGTTGAAAATTGAATTTAAGTACACAGTAAAAAAAAGTTTAGATTTGAAAGGTGTAATTTTGGATGGTTGAATATTACCCCCTTTATGATGTAATTGTACTTCAATTCAGACTGAAAAAGTGAAATTACAACAGAAAAGTGGTAAAATTACACATTTTCAGATGTAAAATTACACTTTTTTCCCAGATGCAATATTAGCATGATTTTTTTGTACTGTGCACCGTAAGTTGCCTTTAACCTTTTTTAATTCTCAAGAAATATTGTTTTTGTACCTTATCCAAATCCAGGATCCATTTTTGACTCTTAGTAACGTCAGTGGGGGTGACTATAGGTCAAAAAACGATACACCTCTCGTAATTTCTTAATAACAGTTTTAATTTAAATAACATCTAAAATCTTTTAACGTAGAATTGTTCCTAGATAGTTTACCAACATTCTCCCAAAATATTGTGGAATTTATGAACTCTACCTTAAATGCCAATCGTATAAAAATAGACCTAATCGCACGCCTTAGAGCAGGCCTGCTCAACGTCCGGCCTGCGGGCCGGATCCGGCCCGTGAAGCCATTCCATCCGGCCCGCGATGGCTTTTCAAAATAGTTCTATGACCGGCCGTTAAGGCTGTTCATGAAGTATTAAATAAATAATTTATGGTTTGAATTTAAAAAATAAGCTTGAGATTAAATTTTAACATATACTAAGAACATTCTTCATGTTTGAATTTAATTCTTTTAATTTTTATATTGATGTTATTTAATTGAAAATTGTGCAGGAAAACAAAACTATCCATTTCGCAAAATTATGAAAAAACTTGGATTGCTGTCTTAAAAATTTACAAAAAGAGACTAAATGTTATTTCTTTCAGTTTTAACTGTGTTTACTTCAAATTGAAGTTTGTTTTCTATTTTTTTTAAATAGATAAGTATGCTAAAATAATGTATTTTTCCAGAACAACTTTTTATTGATAAAGTTTTCTTTAAAAAGCTTAAAAAATCAAATCATTCATACTGAAAATAGATCGCTGGAAATATTAAAAAAAATAAAGACATATAAAAAATGAATTTACAACCCTAGGTTTCGACATTTGGATGAAAAAAGTGTTTTGAAATGCATTTCACAGGCGTACAGTTCACAGAAAAAAAAAATCATGGTAATATTACATCTGGGAAGGGGTACATCTTTTATGTCAGAAAAAAGGTGTAATTTTACCTCTGGAAATGTGTAATTTTACCACTTTTCTGTTGTAATGTCACTTTTTCAGTCTAAATTGAGGTAAAATTACATCATAAAAGAGGTAATATTCAACCTTCCAAAATTAAAGCTTCCAAATTTACATTATTTTTTTCTGTGTTGCTTACCAATCATTAGTTTTGAAAATATCGAGGTACTAACGGATTTTTTTTCGCAAGAAAAAAACATTTCGTTGGACTGTACATTGGTATTTCATGAAAATTTAAAATGTTTTCAAAGGAGTTCAAACATGCTAAATATGATTACAAACGCGGGAAAATGCATTTTAACTGCACAGAAAAAAATAATGTAAATTTGGAAGCTGTAATTTTGAAAGGTTGAATAATACCTCTTTTATGATGTAATTTTACCTCAATTTAGACTGAAAAAGTGACATTACACAAGAAAAGTGGTAAAAACACACATTTCTAGAGGTAAAATTACACTTTTTTTCTGACATAAAAAATGTACCCCTTCCCAGATGTAATATTACCATGATTTTTTTTCTGTGTGGTTTCCAGTTGATTAAACTTTCGAAATACGTAAAAAATCACATTGACCCAATCTAACCCCCAGACTCAATGTCACTCCCACTGGCGGTACATGAGAAATTTTGTCCATGCAGTCCCTACGTCAAAATAAGTCATTTTGTATCATTAGTTTTCCATAAAAGGCTCTATACAGCAATTCCCCACGAAAACAGCATGATTCGAAAAATAAATTCTCCGATCGGGCTTAAAATTTTTCTAGGGGTTTCTTGGCAGAAATAATTAGACCCGTATTTTTTTGATTGGCCATTACACAGAAAAAAAAGTGTGAATTTACACGACACTGAAATCATGTTTTAAACGTAAACATGCTCGTTGTAAATTTGAAATCCAATGTAAATCGTTGTATTTCATTTAAAGAGTGTTCATGTAAACTGAAATTGCACGTAACCCTTAAATCTCATGTAAATGGTCATTGTTTGTTGACAACACTCGGATTTGAAAGTATAAAAAACATGTAATTTTGAAACGATGTAAAATAAATCTCATTCCGCCACGTAAATTTCATCTTTGCAATTATGCTTGTTGTTGTCAATGACAGATCATTATTATTATTGAGTTGCGCGCGAGGAGCGGATGTTTTGAGCTTATATTTAAGTGAAATTTTAGTGTGGTGAGGTAAACAACGTGTAAAAGTGTGTTCAAATCATCGTTCATGATATCAGATGCCGGGTAATAAGTTGTGCTTGCATATGAATTCAGAATTCATTTAATGTAAAGAACAAACCATAATTTGATTGAATGACGATGTTCCGTTCAAATGATGTGCATTTCTGGAGCAACATTTGAAAGGGCGGTTCGACATTGCCCTTACCGCCCCTTTGAAATGTTGCTACAGATTTGTTGTAAAGAATTATTGTTTACATTACAGATCATCTGATTATTTAATCCCAAAACCGAACTAGGAAGATCTTTGGACTCATCAGAAGGAGGTAGTTCCAGAGTTAGTTCTATTACTTTGCTGGTTTTAGCATGAGTTTTACTGACACTTACCATATCGTAGAAGGAAATATGCTGGAACTGTACTCTTCCGGCAACTGTTGTCTATTTTCGCGGGCCCACACATAAAATCCTTTGGAAATTCCGGCTCCTCAAATTGCATTCCTTAGGTTGTATCCGGAGTGCTAGCAGCATCGACTCTGACCCGATCCATTCTGACCATCTGATGCCGGTTTGCGGACGTTCTCAGTTTGCGACACTTTGGCTGCGGGTTGGGATTGCGGGTGGCCGTTTGAATGATCTTTCCATGGTCTGGCCACATACGGATCTTCATCGCTGGTATGTTAGCACTTGACGACTTTTACCAACTTCTTCTCAGAATTTTTATTTATTTTAGCAGGAGCAACAGATTTTAAACTTAAATTTAATGCAATCAACTGTTTGGAAGGTTTGGGAGGAATTCGTTTGACAGACCTCAACTCTGAAGGCTCTGAAACGGTTGAAATGTCGGAGTTTACACGGTCAATTATGTTAACCAAGAATTTTCATAAGTTTAAACTCCGACAAAAAGAATACGACTGTTTTATCCAAAAGTGGGTACACGACAATAAGTGCTCTTTTGGGGTTGAATAAGATTGATTTGGTTTTTTAGGGGCTATGATGGGACGAACTTTTGGCACAATCAGTCTTCTACTTCTGAAATGCATTTCAAATTGTGTAACAAATAACAAATTAATTATCGCTTCTCATTTTTTTTAAATGTATGTTTTGATTTTTTTTGCTAAAAATAGATTATGATAAATTCTGGAGAGCCATTTGAAAGGGGCGGAATGGCATTGATCTTACGGCCTTGCTTACATCAGTTAATGTTTACATTTAACAAGATCAAATTAAACGGCTTTGTTACAAAATCACATTAGCCTATTTAGACTGTTTTGCTTGATTTTGTGATGATTTTTAATTTAAAAATCTTTTTTGTATGGAGCTTTGGCAATCGCTTACCCTCGTAACAGATGGACGATCCACAAGGTCTTTTGCAATTTTTATGAGTGTTTATATGAAAATTTATCGTTATGTAAAATAATTTTTCATAACACCCCCCTCCCCCTACACCCATTTTCGTAACATTTCGTAACAGACGCCGACACCCCCTAACTGCGTTACGTAATGAAAGAACGCTCCCTAAACTCGCTGAACTCCGACAGTCGACATTCAGCTGTATATATGTCGACGTCGATTAGAATTTGGCGAGAAACGTCAAAGTTGAATCAAAACAAACAAAATAAAAAAAGATTAAAATAGTTTCGGCTTGAACGATTCAATTATTCAAATTTTGAGCAATCGAGTGACCACCGTCTATTAGTGGCCCTGAGGGACCGACCGGAAGGAACAAAGAACCATCATAGCAGCAAATTTAAAAGTAAGATTTTAATGGTACGTATCTGTACGTATAATGGAGCAAGTTTGCAAGGTGAAATAAAAATTTTACACTTTATTTTTCTTTAAGCAAAACTCGGGATTATCTTCCTAAGTCTCAATCTACGAATTTCCTGGAAAGATTGATGATCCTGGACGGACATGGCCCAGCAGCGGTTTTGGAAGAGCGCAGTTGGACGGTGTTGCTTAAGCACGGAGGAGTTAACTTTCCGGTGACGGTTCTCATGAACCCGAACGATTCGTCGAGAATCTCGACCGGCTCGACGATTTAGAGGCCGGAAGTGATTCCAGCCTGCTTGTGGGAGATCATGTGGCGGTGATTTCCTTCGATTTGTAATGGTAAGTGAGATCATCTCCCATTTCAATAAACACTAAGTACCCACATGCTTTTATTAAAAATTCAATTTGACTTTTGCTGTGTTCCGTTTCAGCAACTTCCTCCCTCTTCTATTCCTAACGGATTAATGATGCACAAGGAAAGGCTTCCGATGCAGGCGCCAGCGGTGACGACGCCAAGTCTAATTCTTCCCAGAGCTGACCTTATTGTAGAATATGGTAAGTTACATTTCTCAAAATAATGAATTTGTTTTGATCATCTTATCATCGTAGCTAATCCAAAAACCAAACTGACCATAACATCTGCATCTGATTTCCTTAAGCAAAAGCAACTTCCGGTGAGCTTAAGCTCCGAAAGCCTTGCGTTGACTTGACCTGATTTCTAACAAATGTGAGTTGTTATTTAGGCTGAAGTTAAAAAGTAAAGTTTTTGATGTTAGACTTTTCTATTTTAGAATTCACTCTTTCGATGTCAGACAATCTACATTTCAGTCGACGAAAATCCATGGCAAGGGATTGCCGGTCCTCTGGCGTAAACATTGTGGCTTTCGAGATGCTTTACGAGGCGGGTCACATGATCACAGGCTAAGTGGACTTCTAACGAGTAAGTTTCAGTTTTAAAGTACATCAATAGTCTTAAAAATCACGAATCTAGTGTTCAAGTATCAGAATAAAATTTAATTACTCCGTTGAATTTAGCATTTGATAAAATTTCATTTTCTTTATTTGTTTACGCAGTTAGGAATGATAAACTTATATACATCATTTCAAGCAAAACAATGGCAAAGAGTTAACGTGAGTTTGTAAACAACAAGTATATTCTGCTCACATCAGTGGATGTTTACATTAGGGGTGAGCAGAATACACTCTTGTTTACAAACTCACATTGACCCAGTTATCGGTTTTGCTTGATTCGATAAGAACAAAAGTAAACCGTTCCAAACCATGCAAGGCTATAAAGCATTTGAAATTTACATCATGTTCTAAATTCAACGGAGCAAAAAAAATTTCGACTTTGGTAAAATTACATCGATTTCATCGGAAATTTACAAGTTTCCAAAGCAAAGTTTGTTCCGCATGATTACGTCGAATGGCACTTAAATTTACAATGAAGTTCATGTAAATTAGCATCATTAATGACGTGCACTTTTGGTACATCATTAATGATGTAAATTTACCGAATTATTTTTTTCTGTGTAGGGTGACCTACGCTGTTTTAGGGTGGTCCGAAAAATGTCAATTTTCGACATTTTTCGCAAAAACCACTTTTTTCAAAAAAATATGCACAGAAAAAAAATCATGGTAATATTACATCTGGGAAGGGGTAATCATGGTAATATTACATCTGGGAAGGGGTATATCTTTTATGTCAGAAAAAAGGTGTAATTTTACCTCTGGAAATGTGTAATTTTACCACATTTCAAGCCGCATGACAACAAACAAATTTTTCGCTGTTGTCAAAGATTGCCTTGAGTTTTCAGCTGACTTTTTGGAAAATATTCAAAACAAACCAGGTTGACAGCCAAATCAACGCAGAATTTCAGTTCAACTTGCTGAGTTTTTTTTTCCAAAAAACCAAATTTTCAGTATTTGCTTTTTGGGTGTTGTCTAATACCCCTGACTCAAGGCGGTTTCAAAAACACTAAAAAAGCAAAAACTGAAAATTTGGTTTATTGGAAAAAAACTCCAGAAATCTTTTGACGCTCACCAAGAGAAAATATCGGATAAGAAGTTCCCTCTCCTCTCTCGCGCACGAAAAATTTGTGAAAGAAATCTCAGAAAGTCATCATCTTCGGGGCAACGCCCAAAATGGTCGACCAAACAAAACGTGTTTGTTATTGTTTACATTGCGTGCTCTCGTTTTTGTTTAATCAAGGTCAATAATTAAAACACGTTTTTCTCGGAATGTCAAAAAGCAACGTACGACATGATAGTACATTAAAAAAACATCATTTGAAAAAAATCAGCGCTTAAAAAATAGGATTTTTAAGAAAAGCTGACTGCACTGCCAGCATGGATAACTGCTAAAATTATATGAGGCTTTATATGGTTAAACGAATTTCGCCAAATTACTTCTTTTTTCATATAGACAATGCAGTACAATGTCGATTTGCGCAAACGTAGAAAATTACCCAAAAAACGCAAAGACATTTTAACAATTTTCAGCTTGAAACAGTGGCAAAAAACACTTATTTTTTAAATAGCATTATAAACGTGAAAAAGCCAGTATTTTTTTTTTTAATTTTACACTGTTGAAATCATGTGCTATGTGGCCATTAAATCT
Source organism: Culex quinquefasciatus (assembly GCF_015732765.1). Lineage (NCBI taxonomy): Eukaryota > Metazoa > Arthropoda > Insecta > Diptera > Culicidae > Culex > Culex quinquefasciatus. Next base: position 88,055,567 of record NC_051861.1, on the reverse strand, counting down.
CTTAATTTATATCAGTGCCTTTGGGTATTCATAAAATCGTTGGTAGATCATGCTTTAATCCCCCATACATGAATGCTTTTCGTTACAGCTTGAGCCTATGACGATCCGAAGTCCTTTGAATAATCCTCTCCGTCAAAAGGTGCATAATTCTGGGGAATCATGATTAAGCCACCGTAATTTGTTAGTCAAATTATCTCCTCCGTAATGACACCATATTTAATCAGGAACACCATCCGGTAACCTTTTTTGTGCTGTTGTTGCTCCCTCTGATGTCTGAATAATCTGTGACATAATTTGGGGAACCCCTTAATTTATTTGGTTCAATTTGGATGAGATTTTCAGAAGGGCTTAACATTTATCGCTCCAGCAACAAAAAACAGCAGCGAAACCTTGAGCACTTTTCAAAAGTGCGGCCACACTTCCCACCACAGCGATTACCGCAGCCTATTTAGCGCCACAATGCGAAAGGAAAAGGCAAACACACTTTCACACGAGTACGGGCAAATGTGCGGCACACAATTTAGTTATTAACTCATTTGCACCGAAATTATGTCACACACTTGACGGAACAGCTCGCGTGTGAAGCTGCTGCACCAGTAGAAGTGAGTTAACCTTCCCTTGGTATTAAAAAAAAATCACACATAAGGTATTGGGGTCCTTTTCGACCCCAAACTTTAAAAAATCGTCAAAAATCCAGTTTTTGACCGATTTCGGTTCTTTTGGTCACAAACGAAAGCTTAGAACGTCCCCTTTCCGAAACCGACCTGGAAAACCGGATTTGGTCACTGTGGCCATCGGGAATCGGCTACAACCGAAAAAGGACCTTTTTGAGACACCAACTTTGACGACCTGTATCTCCGGCAAATTTCAACCAATCAGGATGCTCCGGGTTGCATTCGACAGGTATTTACCTGTACTTTGACCACAAATATTAATATCAGGCCAGGTGACCTACCGGTTCCGGAAATCCGGAACATCCGAAAAGTTCATGTGTTCCTGTTTTCACATATATGTGATACCAATACTCATGATAGTTGAAATTGGTCCATAAAACTTACTTAAAACACAATACACGATTGCCAGAACCACTCTGGAGTGTTAGTGGCCACTTCCGTAACCTGGAACCGGTTCCCGGGTACCCGATGAACGGCCAACTTGACTTTTTGGTGAAAACCTATCATGTTGCACATCAAACTCCATGAAATTGAAAGATATGTCCATATTTGGTAATGCCGTTGTTCGCTGAGCCATCCTGGCCAATCTGGAACCGGTTACCGGGCCCGGACACTTCCGAATATGAGAGAAACCTATCATCCGACATATCAAACTTCATAAAATTGAAAGATGTGTCAATTTACGATCATGCCGTTGTTCGCTGACCCATTCTGGCCAATCTGGAGCCGGTTACCTGTGGCCCCTTGGGGACACTTCCGGAATATGAGAGAAACCCTATCAACCGACATATCAAACTTCATGAAATTGAAAGATATGTCAATTTACGGTCATGCCGTTGTTCGCTGACCCATTCTGGCCAATCTGGAGCCGGTTACCGGTGGCCCCTTGGGGACATTTCCGGAAAATGAGAGAAACCCTATCATCCGACATATCAAACTTCATGAAATTGAAAGATATGTCAATTTACGGTCATGCCGTTGTTCGCTGACCCATTCTGGCCAATCTGGAACCGGTTACCGATGGCCCCTTGGGGACACTTCCGGAATATGAGAGAAACCCTATCATCCGACATATCAAACTTCATGAAATTGAAAGATATGTCAATCTACGCTCATGCTGTTGTTTGCTGACCCATCCTGGCCAATTTGGAACCGGTTACCGGTGGCCCTTTGCCCTTGGGACACTCTCGAATATGAGAAACCCATCATCCGACATATCAAACTTCATGAAATTGAAAGATATGTCAATTTACGGTCATGCCGTTGTTCGCTAACCCATTCTGGCCATCATGGAACCGGTTACCTGTGGCCCCTTATGGACACTTCCGGAATATGAGAAAAACCTATCAAAAATCATGAAATTGAAAGATATGTCAATCTACGGCCATGCTGTTGTTTGCTGACACATCCTGGCCAATTTGGAACCGGTTACCAGTGGCCCCTTGGGGACACTTCTGGAATATGAAAGTTACCCTACCATCAAACATATCAAACTTCATGAAATTGAAAACTACGTCAATCTACGGTCATGCAATTGTTCGCTGACCTTTGGTTGAAAAAAAGCAAAGCAATCCACTTTAACGACCCCCGGGCTCTGTTGCAAGTTTCTGCTCATTTCTAGGCGTCCGAAGGTTATGTGTGGTGAGTCACCCAAAACCTCTTTTACGCAAATGGACCGACGTTTTACTTCCCCATCCGATAGAAGGCCAGGAGGATAAGGCGGGAATCGAACCCGCGCCTCATAGCAACTTAGGGATCGGCAGCCGAAGCCGCTAACCACCGCGCCACGAGGCCCCGAGGTCCTTTGGTTGACATACACGCAGAAAAATAAGGCGTATTTGAATCAACAAAACGATTTGTTGATTTGAAAATCATATTTTTTGTTGAATCAACGCTAAACGTCAAAGCAGCTTTTTCAAAACAACAAAAGACTATTGTGAAATCGAAAAAATCATGGTTTGTTTCAACGCAAAATCGGCGTTGATTATATTCAACAAAAATTTTGTTGATTCAAACCTCGTACAGGCTGATTCTACAAAACTTTTTTCTGCGTGTATCCATGAATTTCATGAAGTTTGATTCGTCGGATAATAGGGTTTCTCTCATATTCCGGGAGTGTCCCCAAGGGGCCACCGGAAACCTGTTCCAGAATTGCCAGAATGCATAAGCAAAGAATGGCATGACCGTAACTTGACATATCTATCAATTTCATAATGTTTGATATGTCGGATGATAGGGTTTCTCTCATATTCCGGGATTGTCCCCAAGGGGCCACCGGGAACCATTTCCAAAATGGATCAGCGAACAACGGCATGGCCGTAGATTGACATGTCTTTCAATTTCATAAAGTTTGATATGTCGGATGATAGGGTTTCTCTCATATTCCGAGAGTGTCCCTAAGGGGCCACTGGTAACCGGTTCCAGTTTGGCCAGAATGGGTCAGCGAACAACAGCATGACCGTAGATTGATATATCTTTCAATTTCATGAAGGGTTTCTCTCATATTCCGAGAGTGTCCCTAAGGGGCCACCGGTAACCGGTTCCAGATTGGCCAGAATGGGTCAGTGAACAACAGCATGGCCGTAAATTGACATATCTTTCAATTTTATGAAGTTTGATATGTCGGATGATAGGGTTTCTCTCATATTCCGGAAGTGTCCCCAAGGGGCCACCGGTAACCGGTTCCAGATTGGCCAGAATGGGTCAGCGAACAACAGCATGACCGTAGATTGATATATCTTTCAATTTCATGAAGTTTGATATGTCGGATGATAGTGTTTCTCTCATATTCCGGAAGTGTCCCCAAGGGGCCACCGGTAACCGGTTCCAGATTGGCCAGAATGGGTCAGCGAACAACAACATGACCGTAAATTGACATATCTTTCAATTTTATGAAGTTTGATATGCCGGATGATAGGGTTTCTCTCATATTCCGGAAGTGTCCCCAAGGGGCCACCGGTAACCGGCTCCAGATTGGCCAGAATGGGTCAGCGAACAACGGCATGACCGTAAATAGACATATCTTTCAATTTCATGAAGTTTGATATGTCGGATGATAGTGTTTCTCTCATATTCCGGAAGTGTCCCCAAGGGGCCACCGGTAACCGGCTCCAGATTGGCCAGAATGGGTCAGCGAACAACAGCATGACCGTAAATTGACATATCTTTCAATTTTATGAAGTTTGATATGTCGGATGATAGGGTTTCTCTCATATTCCGGAAGTGTCCCCAAGGGGCCACCGGTAACCGGTTCCAGATTGGCCAGAATGGGTCAGCGAACAACAGCATGACCGTAGATTGATATATCTTTCAATTTCATGAAGTTTGATATGTCGGATGATAGGGTTTCTCTCATATTCCGGAAGTGTCCCCAAGGGGCCACCGGTAACCGGCTCCAGATTGGCCAGAATGGGTCAGCGAACAACGGCATGACCGTAAATTGACATTTCTTTCAATTCCATGAAGTTTGATATGTCGGATGATAGGGTTTCTCTCATATTCCGGAAGTGTTCCCGAGGGGCCACCGGTAACCGGTTCCAAATTGGCCAGGATGGCTCAGCGAACAACGGCATTACCAAATATGGACATACCTTTCAATTTCATGGAGTTTGATGTGCAACATGATGGGTTTTCACCAAAAAAGTCAAGTTGGCCGTTCATCGGGTACCCGGGAACCGGTTCCAGGTTACCCGGAAGTGGCCACTAACACTCCAGAGTGGTTCTGGCAATCGTGTATTGTGTTTTAAGTAAGTTTTATGGATCAATTTCAACTATCATGAGAGTATTGGTATCACATATATGTGAAAAACAGGAACACATGAACTTTTCGGATGTTCCGGATTTCCGGAACCGGTAGGTCACCTGGCCCTGATATTAATATTTGTGGTCAAAGTACAGGTAAATACCTGTTGAATGCAATCCGGAGCATCCTGATTGGTTGAAATTTGCCGGAGATACAGGTCGTCAAAGTTGGTGTCTCAAAAAGGTCCTTTTTCGGTTGTAGCCGATTCCCGATGGCCACAGTGACCAAATCCGGTTTTCCAGGTCGGTTTCGGAAAGGGGACGTTCTAAGCTTTCGTTTGTGACCAAAAGAACCGGAATCGGTCAAAAACTGGATTTTTGATGATTTTTTAAAGTTTGGGGTCGAAAAGGACCCCAATACCTTTAAAGTAACTTTTTTTATGGACGCTCCCCTAGGGGTCGTCCAAGGTTTGTTTGTTTTGTGAAATGTGTATTTATACTATAAATTTAATGTCAGAAAATTTCAAGGCTTTAGCATGTATATAGCAAAAGTTATGACAAATTAAATTTTCAAAAAGGCCGAAAAGGACCCCAATACCGTAGGAAGGTTAAAGTGTCACTAAATAACAGCATCAGGATAGTGACGTGCTCTGAGCGGTGATTATGGGATGTAACGAAATTGTTAGCGTCATACGGTTAACCTTCTACAATCCAGAGTGATAAAAAAATACTTTAAACATTAATCGTCCGAAAATTATTGTCTGTGAAACTTGTAGTATTCAACTCCTTCGAAATTTTCATGTAATTTTTTTTGCCGCCGTAAAAACAAATTTCTCGTACTCAGACTTAATTTACTCGTTTGATAGTTGGATTTGAAGAAGCTTATCAGTTAAAAAAAGAACAACATTGGAGAGTTAGAGATATAACCGAATGAAATAGGACAATAGTTTGGAACTGTTAATTTTGTATCACAAGAAACTAAAACCTCGCAAATTTCGATGAATATTTGACCTTTTAAATAGTAAGTCTTGATTCCAAAATTTTAATTTTTTTTTTTTAATCTAAGGTCCAGTATTATTTTTTTTCGCAAATTGGCACTGTGTGTTTTTTAGAACAAGCTAATGATAAAAAATTCGGTGTGTCTGATATTTGGCATCGTGACAGAACGGCTCTTTCCCGACATTTTGCGGGGTGTGCTGAAATATTTCGTCAAAAACAAAAGTGGGTCTAGAACAACTTTTGTTTTTGAAGATTATTTTTCGATTTTATGGGATATTTATTCAAAAAAGTCAAAGAAAATCGGTGCATTCGTATTGATATCACTCAAATTTCTTATGAATATGCCTTGCGGACTCTTACCAACTATATTTGACCAATATTTGACCTCCAATAAACAAAAATTCGAACCAAATTTACTAGATTTCTAGCTTTCTTTGAAATTACCCTAGAATCCAAGCTTGAAACCCCGATACGACCGAAAATAAATCTTTTCTTTGTACAATTTGTCATGAAAATACAGCAACACATTGCCCGGTTACGAATTTGAGCATCAAACAATGCAATACATGGATTATTTAATAAATAAGCTGTTTATTACCCAAGAGGTTCCAAAAAATATTTTTTTAATCCTATGCCACATCAAACTATTACATTTTAAAACATTTTAGAATCAATCACATTGTAGAAAACAGTTTTCTGAACAAGTTCCATAAAAAAGTTTCAGTATTGGTTCAATATAAGTAGAGGTATGCCCAATTTCCTGAAATAAATAGTGCCTTTCTCCAAAATTTCTGAATTTAATTACCTTTCACATGATGGGCACTGCCTACTAAGACATTTTTATGATGATAATAATTTATTGAAACATAACAATTATAACAAGTTTTCACGAAATTCATGAAAATTATTCTGTAGCATTCATTACAAAACTCAGCAGGCAGTGTCCATCATGTGAAAGGTAATTAAATTCAGAAATTTTGGAGAAAGGCATTTTTTATTTCAGGAAATTGGGCATATCTCTGCTTATATTGAACTAATACTGAAAGTTTTTTTTTTGAACTTGTTCAGAAAACTGTTTTCTTCAATATGAATGAATTTAAAATGTTTTAAAATGTTATAGTGTGATGTGGCATAAGATTGAAAAAATAATTTTCGGAACCCATTTGGTAATAAACAGCTTATTTATTAAATAATCCATGTATTGCATTGTTTGATGCTCAAATTCGTACCCAGGCAATGTGTTGCTGTATTTTCATGAGAAATTGTACAAAGAAAAGATTTTTTTTCTATCGTATCGAGGTTTCAGGCTTGGATTTTGGGGTAATTTCAAAATCTAGTAAATTTGGTTCGAATTTTTGTTTATTGGAGATCAAATGTTGGTCAAATATAGTTTGTAACAGTCCGCAAGGCATATTCATAAGAAATTTGAGTGATATCAACACGAATGCACCGATTTTCTTTGACTTTTTTGAATAAATATCCCATAAAATCGAAAAATAATCTTCAAAAACAAAAATTGCTCTAGACCCCCCGACGAAATATTTCAGCACACCCCGCAAAATGTCGGGAAAAAGCCCTTCTTTCAAGAAGGGCAAATATCAGACATACCGATTTTTTTATCTTTGAGGTCTTGAAAAAATACACCGTGATTGGAGTTTACTTTTACTTCTATTTTGCTGAAAAATCATAATTTGCCGCTTTTTTGGTTTTTGTCCCCTTAAACATATAAAAACAAAAAAAAAATTGTTCAGCACCCTTACAAAGTATGAGCCCAAATATTTTGCTGAAAAAATCTTTTTATTATTCCATTTTTTGTTGAACGTTCATAAGTTTCGTTTCGTAAAACAAAATGTCAAGTTTGTTTTTACAAATAATATCGTTCTCAGTGTTTTCACAAAACCAACAACTGTAATTCAAATGTTTTCATGTTTTTACAAGCTTTAGAAAGCTTTCAAATCTTTTATTGGATAAAAAATGTTTTGTAAGGAATTTGAAAAGAACAATAAATTATTGACAATCAACTTCACAGAAAAATCAGGGTAATATTACTTCAGGAATGTCTTTTATGTCAGAAAAAATGTGTAATTTTACCTCTGAAATTGTGTTATTTTACCATTTTTCTGTTCTAATGTCGATTTTTCAGTCTAAATTGATGTAAAATTACATCATAATAGAGGAAATATTCAACCCTCCAAAATTATTATTTTTTTCTTTGTGTCAAACTAGGGATATCCCGGAAAACTACTTTAGTTATCATTTTTAAATCGAACTGACAGTTAAACAAAAATGTCAAATTAGCAAAAGTTCTGGCCACATCATAAAAGGGATTCAATATAGGATAAATGTTTAAAATTCCGTACAAATCCGTATTATAAGAATCCGGCCTGTTAAAAATCCGCGAAGAGTGTCGAAAATCCTTGGTATTGAGTGATTTCAAATCCGATTTTGCATGAAAATGAAATAATTTTTTTCGACCGATGTTTCAAAAAAATATATTTTTGGGATAATATGGCAACACTGCTAAAAATGGTTTGCCCTTGTTTGGTCATAGGCTGAAAGTGGTCTTATTTACAACAAAAATTTTCTAAAATAATGTTTCTACCGAAATCGATTTTTTGTTGTGATATGCAATAAATGTGAAATTGTTTAGAGTGGATTGATGATAAAAACCCAAAAAATCCCGATGCTTCTAGGGTTAATTCATCACTTTGTGACAGACAGTGGTGGCGGCTTTTTTCTTTTCCGATGGGATTATTACTGAAAACGAGGTACGTGGAGAGAAATAAAAAGAAATAAAAGAAAACGTGAGCAAAGAAGACGAACAAGCGGGCACTAATTTGGGGTATCAATTAGAGATGGCTCTGGTGCTGCGGATGAGGCTGCCTTAAGTGTGTGTAAGGTTTCGCAGTGGGTGGTTCATCTTCTGTGTACCGTAAGTTAAATACAATTTCCAACGTTACTTTTTGAATGTTGGAAAATGTTGTACTAGCCAACTTAAGCTCACCGTCATCCTTAGCTTTGACTTGAGCAGAGTCGCGTTTCTCGTGAGATGAGCATCGTCGTACCATTAATTAGAGTAATTATGATGGTGGCCACTTCTCGCGTTGCTGGAAATTGCTCAAAAAGAGGAGACCCTCGCTAAGGGATTGCTCTTCACCCCTTGCTACTCCTCAGCCGTTCGTTACACCGAGCTTGTTTTGCTAAATTGGATTGTAAAGTATTACGCCGTTGGGTGAGGATTGCATTAAATGTGGCACTTTGCTTCTCTCTTGGCAACACTTTATGGGCTCGGTGTCTGAATGTTATGTGTGGAAACCACCACGTTTTGGGGGACCACGAAATTATCTGGACCAATTCAATTAGACGAACGTGAGTTTGATTGGTGGTTGTTAACTAAGTGGGGTACTTCAATTTCAAATACCTTTAATTTCGATTTGAGCACTAGAGTAAATATAACCATGGACGCGTTAAGATGTTGATGCATATATTTTATATATAAAATCTAATAAAACAAAAATGCTGAAAGGAGGAGTAAATCTAAACGTCAGATATCATCATCTTCAATTTATTAAATCAATTAACTGACCTGACGATAAAACACCAGAATCCACTTCCACAACATAAATCTCGCTACAATTTTCTTCTAAAGTTTAACCTTTACCAACCTAAGCTTTATCAGAGACGAGATAATACAAGTACCTCCCACTCTTTTTTGATCCCACGTTTATGAAGAAGCTCGCCCATATTTCACACGGATCGGCAGACAAATTTTTAATCTCGGACGCCCTCCAGGACCACGAAATTGCTGCTGGCATTTCGCGTGCATAAATTATGACCAACGGCTCCCCCTAATCCCCTGCTTGAAGCATGAAGAAGATGGGTAATGTTAAGGCATCGATTAGAACGGACGGGGATTCTGCAGGGTGCGCCCTATGGGTGTGTTTTTAGAAGGTACAGTCAACTGGTAGCAAGGGTCTGCGGTATGAAAACCGTGATTTTGGAGCACTTAACCTACAAGTTTCGAAATTGGTGTACACATATTGTAGTTCTGAGCGTTAACTCCTTGAATTTTACCAATTTTGGTCGAAGTACAACTTTTTGTGATTTTGTATCAATTTTGTTAAAATTCTAGACCATTTGATTTTTTTCATACAAAAATTTATGTAAATGTTTGTGCGCACCAGTGTCTGAACATTTATTTTGGGAAAATACATAATAATAAAAAGAAAAAGAAAGATTTAAAAAAATCCTCAATTGCTATCAAGATAATTGTCTATGCTAAACACTTGTAAAGAGGCTTCAAAGCATTCGTGAACCTGATGTGTTGTTAGATCACTTTGGAAAAAAGTGACTTTTGTCCGTAACTTACATAAACTTCAAAATCAAAATTCCAATCGTAGATCGCGGTTTTTCGTAAAACTAATAAAAAAACAGCTATTATAACCAAATATTATTCACCTATTATATTTCTCATTCTACCTGTACTTTGGAAAAGTTTTGACCAACTTCCAGTTTGCTATTATTTTTGATTTTATTAGACATGGCTATAATCAATGTACAAATTGTGACCAATATTGCAAAGGTCATTATTTTGGCTATGAATTGTGCTTTTTGAAATTTTGGCTATGAATTGTGCTTTTTGAACTAAACTATTATAAACAGTCGAACAACATTTTGTTTTTTTTTTTTTTTAATTTATATTTATTTTGATTTTCTCTTCCATGTACATTCATTCAGTTAAAATATTATTGAGTGTCCAATCACAATCGATGACTTTTCACCTCAATTTTAAATACTAGCAACTTTCATTTATTCATGAAATATTGTAGCTTTCGCTATTCAGTGATTTCAAATGTAGGAGGTCCTACATGTACAAAAGGGAAAGGGGATACCTTAAAACTAACTTATAATCTATATAAAGAGCGGATCAATGCAGCTGAAGACTGCAATGATTTTTGTCGAAATGCATCAATTATCTTATTGGGGTAATTCTCTACCAACTCACACGAAATCGGGAAAAGTTGCCCCGACCCCTCTTCGATTTGCGTGAAACTTTGTCCTAAGGGGTAACTTTTGTCCCTGATCACGAATCCGAGGTCCGTTTTTTGATATCTCGTGACGGAGGGGCGGTACGACCCTTCCATTTGAACATGCGAAAAAGAGGTGTTTACATAATTTGCAGCCTGAAACGGTGATGAGATAGAAATTTGGTGTCAAAGGGACTTTTATGTAAAATTAGACGCCCGATTTGATGGCGTACTCAGAATTCGAGAAAACGTATTTTCATCGAAAAAACACTTTGAAAAATTCTCCCATTTTCCGTTACTCGACTGTAAAATTTTGGAACATGTCATTTTATGGGAAATTTAATGTACTTTTCGAATCTACATTGTCCCAGAAGGGTCATTTTTTCATTTAGAACAAAATTTTTCATTTTAAAATTTCGTGTTTTTTCTAACTTTGCAGGGTTATTTTTGAGAGTGTAACAATGTTCTACAAAGTTGTAGAGCAGACAATTACAAAAATTTTGATATATAGACATAAGGGGTTTGCTTATAAACATCACGAGTTATCGCGATTTGACGAAAAAAAGTTTTGAAAAAGTTACTTTTTGCGTTTCTCTTTGTTTCGTCGTCCGTGTCTGTCGCGGGTGACCATGAACGGCCATGATCGATGACGACCAACTTTTTCAAAACTTATTTTCGTAAAATCGCGATAACTCGTGATGTTTATAAGCAAACCCCTTATGTCTATATATCAAAATTTTTGTAATTGTCTGCTCTACAACTTTGTAGAACATTGTTACACTCTCAAAAATAACCCTGCAAAGTTAGAAAAAACACGAAATTTTAAAATGAAAAATTTTGTTCTAAATGAAAAAATGACCCTTCTGGGACAATGTAGATTCGAAAAGTACATTAAATTTCCCATAAAATGACATGTTCCAAAATTTTTTACAGTCGAGTAACGGAAAATGGGAGAATTTTTCAAACTTTTTTAGTGTTTTTTTCGATGACAAATACGTTTTTTCGGAATTCTGAGTACGCCATCAAATCGGGCGTCTAATTTTACATAAAAGTCCCTTTGACACCAAATTTCTATCTCATCACCGTTTCAGGCTGCAAATTATTGTAAAACACCTCTTTTTTCGCATGTTCAAAAATGGAAGGGGTCGTACCGCCCCTCCGTCACGAGATTTCAAAAAACGGACCTCGGATTCGTGATCAGGGACAAAAGTTACCCCTTAGGACAAAGTTTCACGCAAATCGAAGAGGGGTCGGGGCAACTGCTGTGTGAGTTGGCGGAGAATTACCCATTGGACATAACATCCAAAGTGTCAACTTCGGCTAATTGATGAAGTTCACTGAACAACATTTTGTTCAATCTTTCTAAGTGCCCGTAACCCATTTTTAAACTATTTTTCATTTTATTAAGCAATTATGACCAATTTTGCAAAGGACATTATTTTGGCTATGAAATGTGGTCTTAAAATTGAAACTTTTGTAAAAAGCAGAAAATTTGAAAGTTGTATTTGTTATTTGAAAAGTAAACTTTTTTTTCGTTTTTTTCTTCAACAGCAAAATATGTTATTATTTTGATTATTTCTAGAATGTTGGAAAGCAAAAAAAAAAAAACAAGTTAATTTTAATTTGTTCACCTATATTCAATCAGTTTCTGTTGAATGCAACAATTTTTTCTATTGTTGACCAAAGTTTGTTTGCCAGTTGCCAATGTACAAAAGTGTGTATTAATGTTTAACTAATTAACTAAAATTACATAATTATGTCAAAATCAGTTATTTACCGTCGCAAAAAACATATCTCATCAAATTGAGTTAGTGGATACATTTTTTCTGTTATTGGATTTTCTGGTAATAATTTTTGAAAATAAACAGAGTTATTTTTCAAAAAAAGAAAAGATTTAAGACAAATAGTGGTGAAAAAGAGCCTTCCTTATGAAATGAAGAAGTAGGGGAAAGTGGGGCAAGTGTAACAAGCTAAGGAAAAGCTCGTTATAACCCATTAAAAAGCTAAAAAATCTGTCGGATTTTATTATAATAATCTTTTTCTAGGTCTTGACTAAGACTTTGTTAGAACAAGTTTAAAAAAAAATCCAGTTTTTTAATGTAAAAAATTGATTTTAAATTTTTTAATTTTCAGTACGTTCTACTCAACTAGTTGGGCAAGACGAACAACCCGTTGGGGCAAGAGGAACAATGCACGAAAAACATGTTAATTTGCTAACAATTGAACTGTTATCACTTAGATGCATCAGATTAGAATGTGTTTGTAAGGTTTCTTCCATTTTTAGATTAAATAATAATATTTTACCCGGGACCGTGGTGTAGGGGTAAGCGTGATTGCCTCTCACCCAGTCGACCTGGGTTCGATCCAAGAGACGAAATTTGTCTCATCACGCCTTCCGTCGGATAGGGAAGTAAATGTTGGCCCCGGACTAACCTAAAAAGGTTAGGTCGTTAGCTCAGTCCAGGTGTAGGAGTCGTCTCCCTGGGTCCTGTCCTGTTGGAGTCGCTGGTTGGCAGTTGGACTAACAATCCAAAGGTCGTCAGTTCGAATCCCGGGGTGGATGGAAGCTTGGGTGTAAAAAGAGGTTTGCAATTGCCTCAACAATCAAGCCTTCGGACACCTAGCTTCAAGTAGGAATCTCGCAATCGAGAACGCCAAGGCAATGCTGTAGAGCGAATAATTTGATTTGAATAATATTTTATTAAAAATTTTATCGTTTTTACGAAAAAATATTACTTAGATGATAAATAGTAAATTTTCATAAAATCACTACATTTTGTATGGACTTTTTTTTTAAACAATTGTTTATCAGTTTTTAAGTACTTTTATGTATTTATTTCACAATAAAATATGTTGTTGCAGCAATTCATATTTTTCCCATACTTAAAATCCATATGGTACACTTGCCCCATCTGAACAAGATTTTTTAAAAGCTCTCAACAAAAATAACCAAAAGTTCAATCATACATTGTAATAGGTGCATGTCATTGGTAGGGACACTACTGATCTAGGAAAAATAGCATTTTGATAAAATGAGCTTTAAAACGAACCCTAAGCCTTATTTTCTACTTTCCAAATATTATAAGAAAACAAAGGTTTTCAAAAAACTTCATTAAATCTTATGCCCGGTGGCGTTTACGTCGTTTTAGCGGTTATGTGGTAGTAGAATCTGCTAATTGCATTGCTAGCAACCATTCCTCATACGAGCAATTCCAGCTCAAATCAGGAATTTTTCTGGTACTTTTGTACCCGACCCTTCTCCGATTTCAATGAAACTTTGTAGACATGTTATCCTAGACCTATATAAGCCATTTTTGTGTATATGGAGCCAATAGTTCTCGAAAACAACATTTGAGAAGTGTGTAAGGTATTTAAATATTTTTGTATTTTGCAATTTAAAAATTACAGTATCTCGAAGCAGTTGCGTCGTATCAAAAAGTGGTCAAAGACAAACTTGTAGGAAATTGGACGAGCTTTCTGAAAAAAATATACGGAAACAAAAATACTCGCCACTTATATGAGATTTTTTGATTTTTAAGTCTAAAACTAAAATTTAAAGGTGATGTCACAATTTTTTTTCGTTCAAAATTTTCGAGGAAATAGTCTAAGATGTTAACAAAAGACTGACGAAAATGCAGGATGGTATGTCTCTCCTAAAAAAATACAAAAATCATTTACTAAAACTGTTTTTTTGAAAAAACGTCGAAATTTTCAAAAACCGAAAGTGGGAATCGATTTTCCAGACAATTTTACATAAAAGTCTTTATATTGACCATTGTCCTATGTCCAATTAATGGGAATTCATGGGTTTTAAAAATAAAAATGTTGAAAAAATGGGTTTTTTGGTGGTTTTTGGCAATTTCTATATGGGTCATTCCATCTGAAGCGGAACAGCACTTGAAAATTACCATCTCCGATTCTGCCCAAACTTGGCAGAGCTGTTGAGACTATCAAAACATGCAAAAATCCCTAATTTCATCCAAATCGGACCACCGCTCCCATTTTTGTACCCTCCCAAAAAATCGACTTTTTGGCGATTTTTGAGCGAAACCCCTATCTTCAAACGGCGATAACTCAGGAACCACAAATCTTAGAGGGTCGGTCTTAGACTCAATTTTGAAGGAAATTGTACGTAGAATCCATTTCTGTGATTTCTGTGAAGTTTAAATTTTACTTAATATGGTTTAATGACACTGAGATCACGAAGATCAGTGCATTGAAAATTACCCAATAAATATTCCTTAAACAAAAAATAGATTGTTCAAGGTATTGATTATCTCAAAATCGTATAAAATTATAAAAAATAATTCATCTTACAGAACACCAGGTAGTAATTATTCATCAGCACGACTTAGTGCTTCTAGCAGAGGCGGCGAGTGTAGCTAATTTAGGTAATCTCAAATACTCAAAACTTTAAAATTCGATATCTTTGGAATGAAACATATTCCTTTCTGTCGATAAATGATTCTTATGTAAAATCGGACGGGGAATACGATTGTGAGGTCAAATTTAAAAAATAAATAGGGCTGTTTTGAGATACGGCCATTTAAAGTTTTCAATTGCGCAATACAGGTAGAAAACATATTTTAATCTAAATTTTGATCACAGAAATGGATTCTACGTCCAATTTCCTTCAAAATTGAGTCTAAGACCGACCCTCTAAGATTTGTGGTTCCTGAATTATCGCCGTTTGAAGATAGGGGTTTCGCTAAAAAATCGCCAAAAAGTCGATTTTTTGGGAGGGTACAGAAATGGAGGGGGTGGTCCGATTTGGATGAAATTCGGGATTTTTGCATGTTTTGATAGTCTCAACAGCTCTGCCAAATTTGGGCAGAATCGGAGATGGTAATTTTCAAATTTGCATTTTTTCTTGCACACTTCAGGTGGAATGACCCATATGACAGACTTGGTTTTTCAGTCTGATAAATATTTTTACTGGAAAGCTCGTCCAATTTCCCATAAGTTTGTCTATGACAGCATTTCAACTGGATGTAAGGGCTTATAGATATAAGCTTAGTTACATTGCTAATGAGTGAAAATAGAATATTTTTTTCAGTGTAGTAGAAACCTGGATAGTAAATTAGCCCCTCCCCCCTCCACTTTGGTCCGAGTCGAGGGACATAAACTTCAAAAAATAAAACTTAAAAAAAAGTTTTTTTGTCTGAACAATTGTCCACGAAGGGGGTTGGTTTATGGATAGTCCCTTTTGAGCTAAAATTTTTCGAAAGAGCGCTTCGAAACCTACAAAAAAAGTTTGGGCTTTTATTCTGGGACGAATTCGGATGAACTAAATTAAATATTTAAAGATAAGCAAAAGGTGTCACAAAATGTTTTATAAATCATTAAAGTTATGGTACTCACAAATTTGAATTCTTGAGAAAAAAAAATTCTCAAGTTTCACGTATTTTTCGGATAAAATTCTTTTTTTTTTTGAGGGGTGAAGAGGGGGACAAAAACTTGAAGTAATGTTTGAATTAATAATCAAACAAGAAAATCAAGGTTTTGTCTCAAACTAATATTTTCAAGATTGACATTCTTCAATACATAAAAATGATGTGTCACCCTAAAAAATCCCACCATCTGCACTCTCATGAACCGACAAACATCCATGTCTTATCGCAATTATCGCGCATCTCACCCCAGGAAAAAAATAGGGTTCGACTGGTACTAAATATTTAAGCACAATTTATTCAGTCCGCGGGGCATCTTCAGATTCGATCTCCCGGGCCCGAAGGTGGGTGCCCTGCCGGCCGCCCTGGGCGTTTGTTTTCGTTATCAAATCTTGAAGGTTAAATTGCGAGCAGCTTTTCCGCCGACAAATCTGGCCAGCCGGCTTTGTGTGTGTGTGGATTTGTTTAACGCATTTTCACTTTTCTTCTTGCTTGCTTTCGGAAAGAGAGTACGTTTTTTATGCGGTTTCTGTTTGTTTGGACAATAAACACGTGATTTTGGTATTTTTCTACTTTTAGTAACTGTATCTGCCGATTGTTGAGGGGGAAATGACATTTGTCGAACATTTTAATTTATTGTTAAATTTAAATCATATTATCATTTTTTTTAAAGTTGAGATTAAATTCTATTTCATCAGATTGAGAAAAAAAAAACAAAAATAGCATAAAATAAAAATTTAAAAAAAATCAGTGGATTTTTCATGAAAGTTTTGCCATTAATTGCCAAACCTCCCCAGAAAAAAAAATCAGGTGTTTGTTCTAGCTTTCCAAAACCAGACTTCCCCGTTGGACTCCCTGGGGAGGTGGGATGAAGATATTCCCATTGGCTCTCTCTCCGGCTATGATAACATTTGGATTACGGAAACAAATAACTCCGTCCCGGTGGAGTGGGGGGAAAACAAATCGCCGCTTGGTTTGGCTTTCACCCGGGGAAAAAGGGGCACGTTAAGTCGCAATCGCTTTAGATGCCATCTTATGGAAAGGTGTCACCACGCTGGTTGTAGATTTTAATGGAAAAACTTCGACAGCTTGCGCTAAGCCGATTACAAGTTTATAGTGACTTTTTTTTAGTGTGAAATGAAGTAGCATAGAAGGTTAGGCTGTGGTTTTTTATGGTTTGCATGATAATGCGGTTAAATTTACAAAATTACGTGCCATCAACTGGGGCGATTCGGGATTACAGTCTGAATATGGAAAGCAGTTTTAGAGCACTTAAAATCTTGAAAATTGGCGAACGTGGTACTATTTTCATTGTTCTGCGTCTGTTCTATCCGAAACCAATCAGAAATATCCCAATATCCCCATTTTCCTGGATTTTTACTAAGACACTTTTTTCAAAGATTTCTTCTTCTAAACTAAGCCGAAGTTGTTCTAAAGAGACTTAAGTGTAAAATTGGACGCCCAATATGATGACATACTGTAAACCGGGGTGACTGTAATAGGTGAGCAGTTCTCTACGAAATCGATCTTTTTTTTTGAATTTTATTTTTTGTATTTTTTAATACGGCTGAAACTTTTTTGG
Source organism: Culex quinquefasciatus (assembly GCF_015732765.1). Lineage (NCBI taxonomy): Eukaryota > Metazoa > Arthropoda > Insecta > Diptera > Culicidae > Culex > Culex quinquefasciatus. The sequence continues at coordinate 88,038,154 of NC_051861.1, read as the reverse complement.
TGCCTTCGGTATGCCCAAAGAAGCCATTTTGCATCATTAGTCCGTTCATATAATTTTCCATACAAATTTGGCAGCTGGCCATTCAAAAATGATATGTGAAAATTCAAAAATCTGTATCTTTTGAAAGAATTTTTTGATCGATTTGGTGTTTTCGGCAAAGTTGTAGGTATGGATATGGACTACACTGAAAAAAAATGATACACGGTAAAAAAAATTGGTGATTTTTTATTTGACTTTTTGTCACTAAAACTTGATTTGAAAGAAAAAACACTATTTTTTTTTATTTTTTGATATGTTTTAGAGGACATCAAATCCCAACTTTTCAGAAATGTCCAGCTAGTGCAAAAAATCTTTGAGCGAGTTATAAATATTTGAAGCAATACTGATTTTTTTCAAAAACTCGTAAAATTGGATGCAAAAATTTTTTAACTTCATTTTTCGATGTAAATCAAATTTGCAATCAAAAAGTACTTTAGTGAAATTTTGATAAAGTGCACCGTTTCCAAGTTAAATCCATTTTTAGGTGGTTTAGTTTTTCATTTTTTGGCGTAGTGGCGTAGTTTTTCATTTTTTTTAAACTAGTGCACATGTTTGTCCAGTTTTGAAAACCCTAACCCTAAGTTGCTGAGATATTGCCATGCAAAGGTTTAAAAACAGGAAAATTGATGTTTTCTATGTCTCACCCAAACAACACACCATTTTCTAATGTCGATATCTCAGCAACTAATGGTCCGATTTACAATGTTAAAATATGAAACATTCGTGAAATTTTCCGATCTTTTCGAAAAAAATATTTGATTTTTTTAAAACCAAGACTAACATTTCCAAAGGCTCAAACTTTCAATATTACGCCCTTTTAAAAAAGTTGGTCCTCTAAAACATATCAAAAAATAAAAAAAAATTAAAAAAAAGTGTTTTTTTTTTTTGCAAATCAAGTTTTAGTGGCAAAAAGTTAAATTAAAAATCACAATTTTTTCCGTGTATCATTTTTTTCAGTGCCATATCCATACCTACAACTTTCCCGAAGACACCAAATCGATCAAAAAATTCCTTCAAAAGAAACAGATTTTTGAATTTTGTTTGTCTGTTTTTATTATAGAGACTTTACACAGTTTGTGCATTCGCCTCTTATTTTTGAATTTTCATATATCATTTTTGTATGGACAGCTGCCAAATTTGCAAGGAAAATTATATGGGCAAACTAATGATGCAAAATGGCTTCTTTGGGCATACCGAAGGCACCAAAAAGTTTCAGCCGGATTAAAAAATACAAAAAAAATCGAATGACTGAAATCCCTGAGAATTACCCAGTTTCGTGAAGATTTTAGTTTTTTTTTTTACAAAAAATACTTCAATATGGTGAAAGAAACAAACAAATCTTCGCTTCGTTTGATACCCCTTTTTCAAATGATAAAAATTTGAGTATTTTCGAAAAAATACGGTGAACATTTTAGTATTTTACAAAAATACATTAACAAAGGGAAAGAATCATACAAAATTTCGCTTCGTTTGACCAATATAGCAAATTATGTAAATTTTAGTATTTTCGAAACAATACGATATTTTGTGAACAATTTTGAGTACTTATTTGTACTTTGAAATTTACAAGATTTTCAAAAAAATATATTTTTGGTGAAAGCATTGAAAATTTAATACGATATTATTGAATGAATTGATTTTAGAATGATTTTGAAATTGAGTTATTGTCCATTATCGGCGATAAGATTATCTCCGATAGAATTATCAAAATAACGATTAAGATAACGATAGATTATCGTTATCGTAACGACGATAATATTATCGACGATAATTTTATCGATTAACAACCTTGATATAGTAATTATTTTTTCATTTTAATTCATTATTTCTGGACCCTGAATTCAGTACCATCATTCACAGTCATTGCCTAAAAGTGAAAGACACCATCTACCACCTTAACCCGAGCATGGGTAAATAACAAGGGAAATGCGTAATAATACCTTTCTCTGGTATCAATACCAAATTTTGGTATTCCTGGACCCTTAAAAATTTGTCTTAAGGATTATGCAAGAGCAAAATGTGGTATCATACCAATTTATGGTATTGTTTTGATATTGCAAAATTGCAGAATTTGTCAATGATCGAACACCACATTTTGGTATTCTTTTGGTATTACAGTATTTTATCAAATTCCTCTGCAACTATGGGAAAATTTTGACCAATTTTGACAAAATAATTAATTTTGCGCTAAAATGATGTCTCAAAGCGAATGCTTTCATTGAAAACCGGAAATTTCAAACTTGATTTTAAACATTTTTGATATACCCCCTACAGAAATGACTTGAAATTGTGGAAAATTTTCTAAGTCAGGATGGCACATTTTGGTATTATTTTGGTATTAAGGTGTTTTATCAATTTCCTCTGAAACTATGGGAAAATTTTGACCAATTTTGACAAAATAATTAATTTTGCGCTAAAATGATGTCTCAAAGCGAATGCTTTCATTGAAAACCGAAAATTTCAAACTTGATTTTAAACATTTTTGATATACCCCCTACAGAAATGACTTGACTTTGTGGAAAAATTTCTAAGTCAGGATGATATACCCACTAATATTTTTTTCAAAAACGTTGAAATTTTTCTAAGTTGGGATAACCAAATACTTTGAAAAACGAGTCAATCAACAGATTATTGAATTTTGGTGAATTTCAATCCAGTTTCATTTTAATAATACTTATTTTTCAATCTTGTTATTTTTCAGAAGCTTCAAGAACTTCAAGTACAGCCGTTCATCAATGACAAATGCATTCGGTGTGGTGAAGAATATCACTAAGAACAACATGGAATCATCAGGTGAGTAGATTTGGCTGTTGCATAAGGATCATTTCCGTTTTTTCACTAACTGCAACTGCTGCACTAAAAATGGTATGAAAATACCAAATTTTGGTATTACTTGTGCAAATACCAGCGACCAAAATGTGCTCTTGGTTGCCCAGTAATAGATGGTAAAATACCATGAAATCAAACCAATATCATGTTTGTGGAAGACCACAGGAATACCAAATTATGATTTTCCAAGGGCGCGGGAATACCTAAAATTAAAACCATGGCAATACCAAGTTTTGGTATTCAAGCAATGTTCAAAAATCCAGAAGACCTCAACTTGGTATTGAAATGATTTTATTTTGTGGTATTATTTTACCTTTGGAATAACATGGTATGGTATTGTTGTGCCCTTCCACATACAAGCTTTTGGTATGATTTCATGGTATTTTACCATCTATTACTGGGCAACCAAGGGCACATTTTGGTCGCTGTTATTTGCCCAAGTAATACCAAAATTTGGTATTCCCGTGTTATTTACCCCTGCTCGGGAATACCGTTCAACTCACAATTAAAAACTGAGCAAATGGGGTCGTGTTATGATTTGGCTTGGATTTGGCTGCAAATTCGACAAATCGACAAATTTTACTGCTCAAGGAGTAGTATATATAACAAAAAAGTGAATTAAAAAATTAAAATTTATTGGTGTTGCAAATGGTTGTTTTGTCCTGTTAAAACCCTAAAACTTAATTAAAATTAAATCCTTTCTCAAAATACAGATATTTGAAAATTTCACAAAATCACAAAAAAGGTGCGATACAATCATACACGAACATTTTAAATAAGATTTTTTGCATAAATGTAGAGTTCATGTATTGGTCCCCGTCGTATTTCTAGTTAATCATGATTACCTTGCCTCATTTAAACAAATTTAATTTAACAAAGGTGCAAAATGAAAGCAAGCTTTAAATATAACAAAAAACAACAATACAGCAACACAAACTCTGCATTCGATTCCCAAAATCAACCAAACAATCACGCTAGAATCGATAAGCCAAATAAACAACACACAGAGTTCATCTCATAATTCACACTGGTAGCAGCAGCAGCAGCAGCAGTGAGTGCCTTCCCCGTTGAATGTTTATCGAAGCGGGGTCGAATAATAACCGTAAAAGTGTGTATCATAAATGTTTACGTCGTAAAAATTCCCCAATCCATCCGAGTTCACTTTTCCATCCAGAGAAAAACCATCTGATGGACTACTGCTTCCTCTCCCCCTCAATAAAGGCCAAGCAAAATGCTGCCTTCAGCTCAACTAGAGCAAGTTTGGTGAAGATATTGTGTATTGTACGCAAATGTGGCGAAATGTGTGAAATTGCTCGTCAAATTACTTGTAAAATTGCTGATGCAAAAATGCATACAAAATTCCAACGGGAATGAATTTCATGGAACTTCACATGGGAAAATATTATTATTTTTTTTGGCAAACTCATCCTAGTTTAAATTTTCAACATTTTGTCGCAAATTGCACTCTTGAAACATTGTCCGACTAAGAATTCTGTAGTGTCAGTGTGCCCAGTCCAGTCCAGAGTTTCCAGGATATTGTTTCGAAATTTCCTCAAAGAGTTATTGGCCACTTGGCCTTTTATTGGCTCGGAATGGAAAGTTTTATGGTGCATTCGTAAGTGGAGCTGCTTCTTTGAGGGATTTTGCGAATTGCAGCCCAAGCCAGAACCAACTTTGTGTGAAGCAGCTGAAGTGTTCTTGCGAGAGCTTTAAATCGGATCCGGAAGGATATAATTGAATGGGATCCGACTAAGCTGACGTTGAGGGCGGTTTTGCTGCTCGGAATAATCAATGGGTCTAGGGTGAGTGTGAGGGTGTCGGGTTTCGGAGTGAGGTTTAGATTTATGACTGACATTCTATTTGGGACGAAGTTTATTTATTTGCATATAAATGGTGTAAAATTTGTGAATGTGCAGAGATTTTGCGAACGGAAGGTTTTTTTGCTGGTAAATTTTCTGGCTTGTCACCTTTTTCTCTTTTACTGTAAGAAAATAATGCAAAAAATGGTGATTTGTTGGTAATTATATTAGGTCTGATTTCAATAACAAATAACAATTGAAATAAGTCTCAAACGAAAACTATTCAATTAGTTTTTCAAATCCCTAGCGTTACACATTTATTGACCAAACAGCGACTATTTGTGTAAATATAATAATGCCACCGTTATCCAAACAACAAATAGAACCTAACCTCAACGCGCATTTAAAGTACCGAAATATTAAAATTAAAATCGATTGTTGTCACACTGACTGAATCTGACGTATGTAAGACACATCGTTCAAAGTGACAGTTCATGACATGTTATCGAACCTCAAAAACTGTCACATGTTGGTATAATTTAGTCAAACCAAAACAAACTAAATCGTGACAAATAAAGAAAATTTCAATCCATCAGAGGTTAACTGTGCCAAACAAACACGAATTCGAATCTATTATGCCCTGTGGCGGTCCTGGTCGGAGACTTGACATTTCAATCGGTCCCCTTTTCATGGTGTGGTCTGTCAAATGATGAAAATTGCGTGCGGCAGGACAACATTGTTTGAGTTGAGTCACGGTGCGCTTGAGGGCGTCCGACCTGACTTGGTGGTCAGATCGTTGAGTTTTCTCATTATTGCTCTTTAAAGTTTTTCTTTCCCCTGCTGAAAGCGTCGAGGGAAATGGTTTTCATTTTATGAATGGGTCACTTAATGGATGGGTGGACACTAGGGTGACATTAAAAAAAATAAAAAAAAAACAACAAACAACAAACAACAAACAACAAACAACAAACAACAAACAACAAACAACAAACAACAAACAACAAACAACAAACAACAAACAACAAACAACAAACAACAAACAACAAACAACAAACAACAAACAACAAACAACAAACAACAAACAACAAACAACAAACAACAAACAACAAACAACAAACAACAAACAACAAACAACAAACAACAAACAACAACAAACAACAAACAACAAACAACAAACAACAAACAACAAACAACAAACAACAAACAACAAACAACAAACAACAAACAACAAACAACAAACAACAAACAACAAACAACAAACAACAAACAACAAACAACAAACAACAAACAACAAACAACAAACAACAAACAACAAACAACAAACAACAAACAACAAACAACAAACAACAAACAACAAACAACAAACAACAAACAACAAACAACAAACAACAACCCGGGCAGAAAGTCGCATCATGGGACGAACAAAAAAATAACTTGAGTTGTTTTTGATATCATGGCATGTTTGATATTTGTTCCAAAAACTCTTAAAATGCGCGCCGAAATCTATGTTCCTTTCTATGTTTGTAGACTTTTTATCATTAGTTGATAAATTTTCATTTTCTCATGATATTACCGGACTTAGAAAAAATCGAAAGCCGAATTATTTTGGGACTTAGAAAAAATTTCGAAATCTTTATCATGAGATGATATTATTTTGTTTTATCTTGTTTTTGCTGGACTTAGAAAAATTTCGAAAGCCAAATTATTTTGGGACTTAGAAAAAATTTCGAAATCTTTATCATGGGATGATATTATTTTGTTTTATCTTGATTTTGCTGGACTTAGCAGAATTTCGAAAGCCAAATTATTTTGAGACTTAGAAAAAATTTCGACTTCTTTATCATGAGATGATATTTTCTAGTTTTATCTTGTTTTTGTTGGACTTAGCAAAATTTTCACTCCTCGACAAAATTTCACTTTTCCGACACTTAGAATATTTTTGAAAACCCTGGATTATGAGATGATTTATAAAATTATTTTTTTTTCAGGCGGGACTTACCTAAAATGGCAGTTTTGTTAATGGACATTTTATTGAGTTTTTTTACTTTAATTTACTTTAAATACACTAGTTAAACTAATCACATTGAAAAGTATTTTACCGCATATAAAATTTCATCGCAAAGCGCAAAATGAGCCCACGCGCTCGCTCACTCTCTTTTCTCTTCTTCGTTCACTGCTCGCACGCAACGCGCGCGACCTGTCTTGACAGGAATCGGCAATCGGCAGACAGACAGCTTTTGCGTTCGTGGCGGGCTGGTTTGTTTACGTTTTCGCGCAGTAGTTTTCCGCGGATGAATTATAGTCCGCGAATCGCCGCGGGTTGTGAGTACGTTCTGTGGCCGAGGTAGTGTGTGTTCGTTCGTTCCGTGGTGTTCGAGACCGTGATATGTTGTGGTTAAGTGATTGTTTGTGTTTTTGTGGCTGGGGCGAAGAAAAGTTTCGCTCCGTGTTGACGGGTGCAAGGAAAGTTTCGGCCAAGCCGCTGCCCCAGAAAAGTAATCCTCTTGCTCAAGATGCTGCTGTGGATTAACGAGGAAAGGATTTTGGCGGATTCGCCAGGACAAGGACAAGGGTTTGTTTACGTTTTTGGTGCAGTAGTTTTCCACTGATTAACAACAGCCTGCGAATCGCGGGTTGTAAGTGCGTATTTTGGCCGTGGGAATGTGCGTTCGTTGGTGTCGTTTTATGTGAGAGTTGCGAAATGTTGTTATTTATGTGAAAGTTGATGTTTTTGCGGCTCTGTGGAAAAAAAATTACGTTAGCGAAATCCTCCTGCCTACATGCCGCTTTCCATCGTTCCTCCTCCTCCTCCTGCCGGTGATGTTAAGACGTGGATCAACGCCGGAATGATTTTGTCGATTTTGACAGTTTTCGGTTGAGGAAAACAGCAGTGTCGATTTGTTTTTGGTTTTTGTCGTCGCGTCATCAGAATCGCGATTTGTGGGAAACCGTATTTGATCCGTGTGTTTTCGAGAGTGTGCGTGTGATTGTTTACGTTTCTGCATCATGGTGGTGATTGGGGACTGGACGTGACACTGTGACATAGTTTCGTTTTGGAGTGTCAGCGACAGAAGGATGAACCTTCCTCTTGTGATTCCGGAGGAGGTGATTCAATTGAGTGGCTCGAAAGCAGTTTCACGGAGGAGGATGAGTCCACCTGAAGCGGCTACAGATGTTGTTTCTACTAGGCAAGCCGACAAATATTTTTCGACGATTTTTAAAACTCAGATAAGTATTGTTGTTTTCTTTTCTTTGTTTACTATTGAATTTTTAATTATTCCATAAATTTGTTTGAGAATTGATGCTTTGTGTTTTATTTTCTCTTACAGATCTACTAACGGGCATTTTCTGGACATTCGGCTTCTAGAGTTTTGTTTACTTTGACCAATCAGCTGCAAAAATGAATTGCTGCAATCATATGCTCTCTGGATGGATTGGATGAGGATTAACAAGGTATGTACGAGAATTATTATTTCAAAGTGAACCTATCACTTCAGTTTAGAAATTCTTTCAAACATTTCAATGTTTGTTTAGCAAAGTTCAGTTTTCATTCTGTTATTTATGCTGATTTTGAATACACATTATTGACTTTTGACAGATTGATATAAAATTCTTAAAATAAATTATTTATTGATAAGGATTGCATATATTTTTTGATTCTTTCCTTTAAAGACCATATTTTTTTTATTTTTTTGTTCGGGAATTTTATAAATTTAAATGTTTGTATAAGACCGAGCCACGTTGCCCATTGTAACGCTTCCGCCTTGACAATATTTACAAATTTCTACACTTTCAAAGGTTTGCTAGAATTTCAGGAAAATTTTCAGCGGCCAATGCAAATAAATTAGTGCATTATTGATTTGTTTAGTTCAATGTGTACATTTTTCGAAGCTTTTCTTTGACTTGGCTTTACAAAAAGTTTGATTTGTTTTAATATTGTTAGTTGTATGCAATTTTGGATGTAATTTTTGCTGCCCTGATTTTCGGGCAAACTTCGAAGGGAGAAGTGACAAAAACTTTAAATAAAATTTGTACAGCCTTACTTATTCACACTAAACTTTGAATTAATTCGAATTATACGGCAAATGATACAGTCATCCCACATATTCGGAACACCACAAATTCGGAACACTTTTGTGATAATTTGTCAAAGCATGCTAAATGTTATGTACCCTACTATTTTAGGACCTTTATTTGACCTTTGCTATTTCATTAATATAAGTAGAACTTTTAAACAAAACTGCATTTCGAGACCATTTTATTCAGAGCAGCAAAACGCTGCTTCCAAATTACCTGTTCCATAATTGTGGGATGTTATGTGCCTCCCACAATTGTGGAACACCTGACTGACTGATATTTTCACAAAAAGTTAGCAGACCATTCATAAAACATTACTAAGCATGAGTTTTATTGGTTTCAGAATGTTGTCACTTTTTTTAAAATATGTACTTGAAATGATAAAGATTGTTTACATCGTGGAAAGTGTTCCGAATTTTTGATTCAAGGGTCAAGTTTTCTTCAAAACTTGATAAAATGCTAGCTGTGTTGAAGCCATATAAGATGCAACAGCTTTCAAATGAAAAGCGAACATTATGTTCAATTATCGATTTTCGCGATTTTTTGAAATATTGGCCGATCTGTAACTGTTCGAATATGGGATGACTGCGCACAAATATTTCAAAAAAAATTTAGATAGTCATTATGTTTAGTCTTCCAGCAGTTTGTTTTGCTGTATTTAATTTTGTGTTTATTCAATAAAAATATTTTACTTGAAAATCACATTATATCATTAAATTAATTTGTTTTATTAAAATACAACTGAAAAACAGTCTATATGAAACTTATATTTATCAGAACAGAAAAAAAAATATCTGGAACATCACAACTTGTTATGAAACTTTTGCGCTTTTTGCATGATATTTTTCGCCCCATATTTTTCCAGGAAAAAATGAACTGGTCGGGATAATTTGTTTATGGACGATTTGCTTCAACATAAGCATGATATAATTTGAAGCCCAACACGAACTTACGATGCGTAGAGTAATATTCGCGTTTATGTTTGATTAACTTAACAGTTGGTCAGGTTTCGATTATGTTTGGGTTTGCGAACATGACAAGCCAGGAAGATGCAACTTTCTGCCCCCGGGCAGAAAGTTACATCTTCCTGAAAACTTGTCATGTTCGCAAAAACACAACATGTCAAGTACCTAACTTCCAGTTAAGAGTTAATCAAACATAAACGCGAACATAATTTACTCTACGCATATCAAAAATTATCAACTTAAGTTCGTGTTGAAACTTCAAATTATCATGCTATGGTGCGGAAAATATCATCCATAAACATAAAATTATCCCGACCAGTTCATTTTTTTCCTGGAAAAATATGGGGCGAAAAATATCATACAAAAACATAAAAGTATCATAACAAGTTGTGATATTTTTTTCTGTAATAATTTGGTTGTTTTTAGAAAGCGTAATACACAGTAAGAAAATATAAGTTTCATATAGACTGTTTTTCAATTGTATTTTAATAAAACAAATTAATTTAATGATATAATGTGATTTTCTAGTAAAATTTATTTTTATTGAATAAGCCTGAAATTAAAACTATAGCAAACAATCTGCTGGAAGACTAAACATATTGACAACTTAAATTTTTAAATATTTGTATACAGTCATCCTCATATTAGAACAGTTTACAGATCGACCAATATTCAAAATCATAGAAAATCGGTAATTGAACATAATGATTCGCTTTTACCTTCATTTGAAAGCTGTTTTGCGATCTTTCGAATGCTGTATCGAATAACTGCAAATTTTATTTTTTATCAAGTTTTGAAGAAAACTTCGACCCTTGAAATCTACAATTCGGAACACTTTTTTCTAACGATGTAAACAATCTTTTTATCGCTCCAGGGTACATTTTTATAAAAATAATGACTTCACATTCGGAAACCAGTTAAAACTCATGCTTAGTAATGTTTTATGAATGGTCTGCTAGCTTTTGTAAAAATATCAGTTAATTCAGGTGTTCCAACAATTGTGGAGGCACAACATCCCACAATTATGGAACAGGCAATTTGGAAGCAGCGTTTTGCTGCTCTGAATAAAATAGTCTCGAAATGCAGTTTTTTGTTTTAAAAGTACTACTTATATTAATGAAATAGCAAAAAAATGTCCAAATAAAGGTCCTAAAAATAGTAGGGTACACAGAAAAGATGCATTTGGTATGCTTTTGACAAATTATCACAAAAGTGTTCCGAATTTGTGGGTGTTCCGAATATGTGGATGACTGTATCATTTGCCGTATAATTCGAATTAATTCAAAGTTTAGTGTGAATAAGTAAGGCTGGTACAAATTTTATTTAAAGTTTTTGTCCTCCCTTCAAAGTAGGCCCGAAAATCAGGGGACAATAAAAATTACATCCAAAATTTGCATACTACTAACAATATTGAAACAAATCAAACTTTTGTAAAGCCAAGTCAAAGAAAAAGCTTCGAAAATCTGTACAATTGAACTAAACAAATCAATAATGCACTAATTAATTTATTTGCCGCTGAAAATTTTCCTGAAATTTAGCAAACCTTTTGAAAGTGTAAAAAATTTAAATATTGTCAAGGCGGAAGCGTTACAACTGGGCACGTGGCTCGGTCTTATACAAACATTTAAATTTATAAAATTCCAAACAAAAAAATAAACAAAATATGGTCTTTAAAGGAAAGAATTAAAAATATATGCAATCCTTATCAATAAATAATTTATTTTAAGAATTTTATATCAATCTGTCAAAAGTCAATTATGTGTATTCAAAATCAGCATAAATAACAGAATGAAAAACTGAACTTTGCTAAACAAACATTGAAATGTTTGAAAGAATTTCACTGAAGTGATAGGTTCACTTTGAAATAATAATTCTCGTACATACCTTGTTAATCCTCTTCAAATGCATCCAGAGAGCATATGATTGCAGCACAATCCATTTTTGCAGCTGATTGGTCAAACTAAACAAAATACTAGAAGCCGAATGTCCAAAATGCCCGTTAGTAGATCTGTAAGAGAAAATAAAACACAAAGCATCAATTCTCAAACAAAATTTATGGAATAATTAAAAATTCAATAGTAAACAAAGAAAAGAAAATAAGCAATACTTATCTGAGTTTTAAAATCGTCGAAAATATTTGTCGGGTTTCAGGTGGACTCATCCTCCTCCGTGAAATGCTAGCCATCAATTGAATCACCTCCGGAATCACAAGAGGAAGGTTCATCCTTCTATCGCTGACACTCCAAAACGATAGAAACATCACAGTTTCACGTCCAGTCCCCAATCACCACCATGAACGCAGAAACGTAAACAATCACACGCACACTCGCGAAAACACACGGATCAAATACGGTTTCCCACAAATCGCGATTCTGATGACGCGACGACAAAACCAAAACAAATCGACACTGCTGTTTTCCTCCACCGAAAACTGTCAAATTCGCCAAAATCATTCCGGCGTTGATCCACGTCTTAACAGCACCGGCAGGAGGAGGAGGAGGAGGAACGATGACCAGCGGCATGTAAGCAGGAGGATTTCGCTAACATAACTTCTCCACAGAGCCAGAAACATCAACTTTCACATAAATTACAACATTTTCGCAACTCTCACATAAAACGACACCAACGAACGCACATTCCCACGGCCAAAATACGCACTTACAACCCGCGGCGATTCGCGGGCTGTTGTTAATCAGTGGAAAACTACTGCACCAAAAACGTAAAACAAACCCTTGTCCTTGTCCTGGCGAATCCGCCAAAATCCTTTTCCTCGTTAATCCACATAGCCTCTGCCACACAAAAACACAAACAATCACTTAACCACAACATATCACGGCTCCCAAACGCCACGGAACGAACGAACACACACTCCCTCGGCCACAGAACGTACTCACAACCTGCGGCGATTCGCGGACTATAATTCATCCGCGGAAAACTACTGCGCGAAAACGTACACAAACCAACCCGCCACGAACGCAAAAGCTGTCTGTCTGCCGATTGCCGATTCCTGTCACGACATGTCCGCGCATTGCGTGCGAGCAGTGAACGAAAGAAGAGAGAAAAGAGAGAGTGAGCGAGCGCGTGGGCTCATTTCTTTGCGATGAAATTTATATGCGGTAAAATACTTTTAATGTGATTAGTTTAACTAGTATTAAAGTAAATTAAAGTGAAAAAAAAATCAATAAAAATGTCCATTAACAAAACTGTCATTTTAGCTAAGTCCTGCTTGAAAAAATAACTTTATAAATCATCTCATAATCCAGGGTTTTCAAAAATATTCTAAGTGTAGGAAAAGTGAAATTTGTCAAGGAGTGAAAATTTTACTAAGTCCAACAAAACAAGATAAAACTAGAAAATATCATCTCATGATGAAGAGGTCGAAATTTTTCTAAGTCCCAAAATAATTTGGCTTTCGAAATTCTGCTAAGTCCAGCAAAAACAAGATAAAACAAAATAATATCATCTCATGATAAAGATTTCGAAATTTTTCTAAGTCCTAAAATAATTTGGCTTTCGAAATTTTGCTAAGTCCAGTGAAAGCATGATAAAACAAAATAACATCATCTCATGATAAAGAGGTCAATTTTTTTCTAAGTCCCAAAATAATTGGCTTTCGATTTTTTCTAAGTCCGGTAATATCATGAGAAAAGAAAATTTAACAACTGATGATAAAAGGTCTACAAACATAGAAAGGAACATAGATTTTGGCGCGCATTTTAAGAGTTTTGGAACAAATATCAAACATGCCATGATATCAAAAACAACTCAAGCTATTTTTTTGTTCGTCCCATGAT